>NC_079295.1:24299705-24509705 GCF_023638135.1 Falco biarmicus | reverse complement strand
TCAGTTCATGTATTGGTTAGTCACCAGCACAGCTGGGCTTTTTTTGAATTCTGAAATACTAGTATCTCCATGTTTACTAATGTGCTTCATATAAATCTGCAGATGATTAAATGACTTTTTTTTTCTTTTTTTTTTTAAGTAAAGAGACAAAGCTATTGTTTGGACATGGTGTGTATGCACATATAAATATTATATACACACATGCACACATACAAGATGGAAAGGAGTTAGCGCTGTGAGGACAAGGTTAGCTTTCAGAGCTGATGATGAAAACCAACAGACATAGATTATTATACATTGGAGGGATGACTTTTCTAACAAGGGCAGAAATCAGGAGTAATTCCTTTAAGTCAACAAGGTTATACCACCTTCAGCTTGGTGTAAGTGAAAGATTAGGAGCCCCTACAACTTTTGGTGGCCTTGTTTTGCGACAAAGTGTATCCTTCAGATCTGAGTAATGCACTCTCCCTCGTGATGGAGTGCTTTGGTGAAAAATGCAGGGGGGTTATAAGAACAGCCCTTTACCTGAAGTTGTACATATTTGCAGACAGTGAAAACCCTGGTCAGATCCCCAAAAATTGCTTTCAATATATCAACATCTTTATGCAGGAATTAATTAGAATCTTTCTGACTAGATGAGCCCCTAAAGAAATATCCCATGAAAACCCACCTAAATATGACCTTGTACAATTTTACAGAGCACAGCCTCCAAATAGCTGGTAAAGACACCCAGATGGTGTTTGGCCTATGTATTTTAGTCAGATGGTTGATTTTCCCCTTGGTAGGTTTGTAATGCTCAAGAAAACATTTTGCCCATCTATCTGCATTTGAGTAGAATACAAACTGACTAATAGATAAATAATCCGTGTGAAAGTAAATAGCTTTAAAGTAAACTGCCTTCACATTCCATTGATCAGCTCAGTCAGCAAACTTTTCTGTGTTGTCGCTAATGTTCTAAATATTTTGGAGAGAAACATGCCAGAAGTATAGAGTATTTCCATTTCTGTCTCACATAAGGTCATTATGAACTCCTCCTTGAATTGATATTGATCCTTCAGCTTGCAGAAATATTCCTCCAATTTATTTTACTTTTGTTGCCGTAGGAATTGTTACTGAAGGTGCAAGGAAGAAAACGAGCTGATGCGGAATGGGATCTACACACAAAAATATGACCTAAAGCATCTGCAGTGGCAGGCTGACACAGCAAATGCTCTTTAACCATTTCAGGTTCCTTAATATCCAGGGCTGTGCCAGTAGCTGGGAATTCCCAGGCAACATCCAGGCAACTGTGGCAGCAACCCCCAGCTTTGCCCAGTTGTAAAAGACAGCAAACGGCTTTCCACCATGGAAAGGTCAGAGGCCAGCAAATACTTCATCCTGAAGACACCATCAGCACGTATTTTGTCTCTCGTCTCAAAAACAATCCTAACCTGTGGTACCCACTCAAGTTCAGGATTGTGCTTCAGCCCTTCCTGGACACTCCTTGACAAGAAGGCTGCTGAGAGGGGTGAAGGACCAGCAGCATGCCAAAACCTGCTCACTAGGGAGAAAATGGGCTGAATGAAGTAGGAAGGAGGAAAGCAGTAAGAAGGACAAGACATAGCAAGGGATTCAGCCAGCTCAGTTCTCAGGAGTGGCCAGAAATGACTTGGAGAAGGGCTGAGGCACCTCCTGTTAACACTACCTGGCCAAGCTCTCACCAAATTCAACAGGCACCCTCCCAAAGCAATGCCAAGGACAGCTGCTGGCAAGGAAAGATTTGGGTAACAATCTGGTTCTGTTTTCCTCTTCTTAAGCTGCTATGACAGGGGTGAAGTTCTCTGCTTCTGCTGCCCC
Source organism: Falco biarmicus (assembly GCF_023638135.1). NCBI lineage: Eukaryota > Metazoa > Chordata > Aves > Falconiformes > Falconidae > Falco > Falco biarmicus. Next base: position 24,507,869 of record NC_079295.1, on the reverse strand, counting down.
AGAACTGAATCAAGCCCTGGAGGGAACAATCACGAGCATGTGTGGAACCTGCATTTTCACATCATCTCAGTTTCTGCCTGCTTCTAACTTTGGTTAACTTTGAAAAAATCCATTTCTCAGAGTGACTTTTTAAAGAGAATGATTTAAAGCTGGAAGCCAAAGGAACCATCTACAATTTTGTTTGGTTTTGGTTTTGCTACTGGACAAAAAAAGGGGGAAAAAACCACTCTAGTGGGTAGTTTTCATTTTACCAGCTGCAAAAAAAACCCCACCTGTTTGGAGTACGGTTAGGAGAAACAGTTAACAAGTTCGTTTATCAAAACTTGCTTGAGCCTTTCAAATGAGCACAGCTCAATGGCAGATATGAAAGGCAATGTCTAAGACAGAAATTGGGTCAGCGATCTGCAATAGCATACTTGCCAGTGTGATCAGCATGAACCTACAGCTAATGGGGACATCAGGGTCTCCCAAATATGAGGATGGTGGAATGACCAGGGTGAAGAAGCAGCCTTGGAGGTTTGGGAAGGCAGAAGGGCTGGGTCATAACAAGGACCATAGACTGCAATTGCTGTTGAAAAAAAGAAAAAAAAAGAGAGATAAAAAAAAGAAGAAAAGCAGGTGATGTACTTAAGTCTTACTTTCTATATCCTTAATGAAAGGCACTGTCTTTAAAATGGTACTTTTATGCCTAAAACATAAAGTTTTAGATAGACAAAATGTTTGCCAGGAATCCATCTTAAATTAGATTTTGGTTTATTTGCTCTGTTTTTAGCACGTTCTATCTAAATATATATATATATATATATCTCAAAAGAAAAATAAAGGAAAGTAATAATCAAGACTCATAAATTTCCAGCAATATCACAAAATCCCTCATTAGCTTTCTGAATGCTAAATGTCTCCATTGATTTAACAAAACGGACAAGGTCTGTACAATTTTTGAGAAGACAAACATGACCTAGTAACAGATTGGTATCTCTCTTCTTGGGGCTTTTCAGTGCATTTATTTAATGTTTTTGAATGTACATTAATTAACAGACACATCAAATGCCAGTGCTTTGCAACAGTTTTGTTACTGTCTCTTTAAAGTAAACAAACAAAAAATACATTCAAAAAAGCAAGGCTGTTTTGTTCATGTGATGGCAGAGGCTTTGGGCAGCTGCAACATGCACTGCTCCTGCTCAGAGACATTACCCAACATCAGTCAGCTGTCACCGAAAGAGTTGCACGGAAAGCATTAAAGGATAAAAAGAAAGGGGGTGGGGTGGGGTGGAGGAGAACTGAGCAAAATGCCATACATGCCAGCTAGTCTTTCCAGAAGGAAGACACCAGAATGTGTATATTTGGGGGTGGAAAGGAGGGGGGGAGGGTAAAGAGCACTAACATAGAGGAAAACTTGACTTCAGGGGAAAAAACAGCAGCTCTCTGAAACTTGTTTAGCAGGTTCACATTCCTAATGTAATCTGACTTTTGTGTTGGTGTTTTTTGCCCTATTCCTTACTTTGCTTTCCAAGAGAAATGTAACAAAACTGAGGTAGAAATAATGGTGGGCACACTCCAGCCTGGAAGATTTCTAATGGATGCTAAATGAAGATTGCATTAAGGACAATGGAGTCGTACGTACACAACAAAAACTCAACTTTACAGTTTGGGAAGGGAAATAAATGTACTTTGAGGGTTCAGTTTTGCTTTGTTATTTGTACTGTTTGTTTGGTCACAGTCCACTGCGTTGCTATAAACAGCTCTGCAACCCATAGCTCTGCCCGTGACCTACACTGATCCCACTCCCTACAGCTTCACCAAAATAACCTCAAAACTACAACTAAAGCTGTGCAACAAAGGCCAGCAGTCACAGCTTCAGGTAATTTGCCTCTCGGAGTCCTACCAAATCTTACGTTTGACTGTTTCGGATGCTAACGTAAACCGATTAAGTGGGTCTTTTTTCATCTATGCACCTTCTAAAGACTGTATCACGTAATTATCAAGGAGCAATACGCTGAAAACTCTTACAGTTTACCAACAAGAAAAATAGTTCTGCTCTGGTTTGATCTGACAAATTGGCAAAAGAACCATTTCTGAACACTGGGAAATCCTTCTGTTTCTATTTTTAAAAACTGTAACTCTTCAGTCATATCACACTTTAGTTTTTTCCTGGATACATTCAAAGTAATTTTCCTTGCCATTTTCCAATTGTTGAGGTAAACATACATATTTAATATAAAGTAACATTGAAGCCTAGCCTATAACTCTCAGCAGTACATAGTGCTTTCAACACATTCCTTTGAGGTACTGTACAAATCACAATCACTTTCCTGAGTTTTTGCAGACAGAACATTAAAAGAAATGAACTGCAGAAATTAAGGTCCAGATTACCATTACCCTGTTTTACCTGTTCTTAGTTTAACACCGCAGAACAGACAGGATTGAGGAATACTGTTGCTCTTAGAATAGCAAAAATCTGGTTCTCTGTCGCAACACAACCGTTCATCTCTTTAGTCCAATAATGTTTGAAGTTAAAGCTCTTTATATTAGCACATGCCACCAATGTAATTGTGAGGCAAACAAAAAATAAAGCACCACTTCAGGCACTTGACAGCAACTAAATCTCAAGAACAGCAGAATGGAATCAACACACAGGGTTCATGTCCTTCTGAAATCAACCCACTTGCACCTTGCTCCTTGGTGAGTATTGTCTAGCTTGAACAGAACTGAGCATCAACACGCGCTTTCTGTCATGTGTGGCTTTTTCAGATCAGCAGCTCTTGTTTGATGCACTTTTCCTTCAAGTATACCCTGGCTCTTTAGAGGCAAGGTAAATTGTAGTCTTCCCAGTACCCTTTGCAATTTTAACACTACTGAAAAGGGTTCTCTACCCTATGTAGCAGGTTCTGTGTGTGCCAACATTCATTACTTTTTTTTTTTTTTTAAGTAGTATCACTGACTGCAACCAAACATTTTGTTCCATTCAACATATGTATCAAGCTCTTTTTGAGATATGCTAGGCTGTATCTTGCAGAAAGCATTTTCAAAGTCTTGATATGTAACTGGCCTCAACTGGCTGGGCATAATGGCTGAAAGGTCTGTGGCTGGCATGGCATGGAGTGGGCCCACCACGGCTTCCTGACACAAGTGAGCCACATCTAGTCCAGAAAAGCCTTCTGTGCGCTGGACAAGCAGTGCAACCTCCTTGTCATTGAGACAGTAATTGTGCTGTGAGAGCAGTTGTACTATTATCTGGTGTCTCGCTGTGCTGTCAGGAAGTGGGATTAAAAGTCGTTTCATGAAGTACCTTCGAAGAGATTCATCAATTTCTTCCGGTTTACTCGTGGCGCAAATTACAACTATTTGGTCCTCAGCAGAAGTCAGTACAGTGTCCAGCTGCATAAGGAACTCTGTTCTCATCCGACTTACTGGACTGTGTTCTTCACTCACTTGAGAGGAAAGGAGCATATCAATGTCACTAACAAAAATCACTGAGGGTTGGCGACACCTTGCCACGAGGAAGGAGGCATGGACAATTTTTTCTCCTTCCCCTAACCACTTCGTGACAAGGCCAGAGCCGGTGATTTTGAAAAACGTGGCCCCCAGCTGACTAGCTATACACCTGCCCATTAATGTTTTGCCTGTTCCCCGAGGTCCAAATAAAAGGATGCTCCGAGGTAGAGCAGTCAGTCCATTGAATGCATCTGACCTCAATACTGGCCATAAAACCTCCTCCTTAATGACGGCCTTTACTAGATCTAGGCCAGCGATGTCACTCCAGTCCACAGGAGGTCCTTGGTTGATAATCTCGTTGGTAACAAGGTCAATGAGGTGTGTGTCAGTATTCTTCAGTTGCTCGTCCACAGAGTGGTTGGATGAGGTAGCTGCACGAAGTCCCGGGCCTTGCATTGGGTGAGGGAGGAGCTGCCTGTGCTCGTCACCGTGCTCATTCATTACTGGGGAGGTATACTTCCCAAACGAGTCACTCGATCTCGAACCCAGCGAGTTTTTAGCAGTACTATAGGATGGGGGTGTTAGAGCCCTACTGGACTGGCTGCTGAATTTCCTTTGCTGTTCAGAGGACATTAGCTGCTTTGTTGGCTTAAATGCTAAGGATGATGTTTCAGCACTTCTGTCAAAACCATTCCCCCTGTTTGCATTTGAAATGCTGTTGTCGGGCATTCGATACATGGGACTCTGTGTAGATCTCTGTTGGCCATAGCTGTAATTTCCATAACTGGAGTCCATTTCTCCTTGCCCTGCCATGTAGAAAGCTTTCCTTTTGAGAGAGCTGGCTGAACTGTTGGTCAGGGCAGACGGCGCGATGGGTGTCAGACCATGGCCCTGGTAGGAGTAGCTGGGGACAGTGGTCGGGGGCAGAGGGGTTGGGGCAGGGATTCCCGACGGCAGGTATGCCGAGGGTGGTGGGGCACCCCCCGGGCTGTAGCCAGGGCCAACAGCGCTCTGAGGAGGGTAACTGGCGGAAGGGTAGCTGTAACTGGAGAGGTTCGAGGTCCCGTTGTAGCCGGGGACAAGGGCTGGTGGTGGCGGTGGTGGTGGCGGCTGTAAGAGTCCCGAGCTATGCAGGGGGGATGGGTGAGGGGATGGAAGTGCAGGTGCTGGCTGGCTGCTGTAACTGGTATGCAAATATGAGCCATTGTATCCTGCGGCGTATTCCTGAGATGGGAGCCCTGAATGAAGACTGGGAACGGTGTGACTTCCACAGGTGCTGCTGGAGTAGCTGGGTTCAGCCAGGTTACTGGCCACCCCAGGAGAGCTCCCAATACTGGCCGAGACATCTGCGGGAGGGAGGGCTGCGCTTACCCCAGCTTTGCTGGCGGTGATGACGTCTGGGACACAGTTCATGGGATACACGCTCTCCGAGTTCAGCGACGGCTGCCAGGGCTCGCTTTCATTCTTCCGACCGTTCACCAGCCCCGAGGGAGCTTCGGAGTAGTTGCTGAGAATGGGCCGCTCGGCTGGGCCTTCCAAAATACCAGAGTATTTTTCTGCGTACTTTTTCAGAAGATTGGAGGCGGTCAGAGCTGAGATGTCATCGTTGGCCCAGGCGTACTGGTAGGTGCGCTGCAGGTGCCCCCGGTAGGCTTCCACCTTGTGGGCAGGGGACCGGGTGGTTGAAGTGATATCGAAGTGCTGTTCTGGCCACTGGGCATGCTCTGGCGTCCACTGCATCTTCAAGCCTAGGGTGGCAGGAAAAAACAAAGTTAACAGTGAGCTCAGCCTTTTCCCAATGCTTTTAAATGAGATCTGAAATGTACTGTCTGTGAATTTCTTCAGCTCTCTGAAATACTGTACTTAACACCACAAATCCTTAAGTAAAGAAAATGCAATGCCCTCACGAAGCAAAACAAACTGCTTGGCTTATTGTAGGCACATACACAGGGAGCCACGTTTGTTGCCGATTCAGTGGGGGGTTATTTGTAGGTTAAAAAAAAAAAAATGGGTAATACCAGATTTCTCAAAGCAATTAAATAAGACTTACTACATTTTAAAAGCTCTGAGTGCGGATTTATTGTTAGCATACAAGGCATCCAACTGCTCTTTCCTCTCTCATCACTGTTTCAGTTTTATATTTTAACCAGTACAAAAATCTGAGACACAGCTGACAGATCACATCTAGGATACCTCTCTTATTTGGTACTGAACACCTAGTTAGCACAGTATAATGCACCCTGCGCAGAACAATATGACACAGACATAGCAGGTCATTCCATAATCCAACTCTCATCTAAAGTGGTCCACGACAGTTTCAAATCTGCTTCGTGGAGTGCAGCAAAGCAATCTCCCAGGCAGCGCTCCGTCGCTTTCATCACACAAAGCCTACAACTCGGTATGAATTACAACTGGCTCCTTTCTGCCTCTCAGTTCTGTTGTTGAGGCTCTGGAAAAAAAAACAAGCATGACTTGTCTGTCCGTCTCCTTGCTTGCTCTCCCCCTCCCCAGCCTCCAGGGTACAAAGAAAGAGGGGGAGAAAAAAAAATAAAAAAAAAAGGGATGAAGAAAAGGAAAAATAAATGAAGCCAAGTCCCTAAAAGTTCTGTGACTTCCATAGCTGGCTATAAACCCCACCACCATCAATTAAAAAAAAGAAAAAAAGAAAAGAAAAGGCAAACGCTATTTTAAAGCAATTAATCTTGTAAATAATGTGATGTGAATTATCCCCCCTCCTCATAATCCACTGCGAGCCGTAAAAGCAATTTACAAGCATTAAGATAGCCCCCTTCAACTCATACCTATGCATGGTAGACACATTGCTGATTTTTGTACAGCTGTATCAAATAGACCTCCTTAATCTCTCTCGTATTACCAAAAGTGATTTTTGCAAACAGTCTTGTGCCCTCTGGCACAGATTCCCTGATAAGGAGGAGGCCTAGTCGAAATGAAGCATCTGTGGCACTAGCTCCCCTCTGAATTACTGCAGTCTATTTTGACAGCTTCTACCCCCTCCTGTTTTTCTCCCCAACCCCTTTAGCTCTTCATTGCCTGACTATGGCATCTGACATGGCCAGCTTAGCCTCGCTGAGCTAAACCTAACACAGCACACAGTTTGGTAACAGAATGGCATGTTTATTCCCTTCTGACTCCCTCTTCCTTGTTTGCAAAACCACTGCACCAGACACTGGAAGTTAATTAGCAGGATGATGCTGTGCTAATTGTGTTAATTTACAAGGTTTTAGTCAAAGAGAATCATGCCAGGGCTGGCACTGCTGTCATGCTTCCGACTTAATGATTAAGAAATACTGAAAACAAGGTGGGAAGGATTGCAGTAATTACACAATAAATGAATAAAGCAACAGATTCATTTGCAATTATATTTTATTGCAGTTGCACTCATTTGCATTTGGATTCTTCATTTTCATTTTTGGAATTCACGTATTTGCAAATCAGCAAATAATTTGAATTCAACCTGAAAACTGCAAAGTACCTCTAATTGAGGCTTATATTTTATATAGTACAAGTACTGCAAATCTCAGTCCACGTGAGCATGCCATTGATTACTTGTAGATTTTTTTTTTCCTGAGCCTTCTCTTTCTCTCTCATTTTTCAAACACTTTGACAACTTGAGAAAAATGTCTGTTAACAATCATACAGTTATCCTATAAAAGTTAATTCAGAGAAGCGCTTTTGACAAATGCAGCTTTGAAACTGAGTTTTTGGCAGATTTATTTCTTTCATTTAGTGTTAATATAATCTTTTTTGTTAATTGTTTCTGATGTTTCAACCACTATCTTGCAGAGGGGGTAAATATATAATGAAATTGGGTGAAATTCTAGAAATCATGCTCACATGAAAAATATGCAATTTTAATGAGGAACTATCAGAAGCTTTTCAGAAATCATACTTTGTTAAATTCAGCCAGAAATATGAAGACCAAACCACCAAGGGCCAATTGCAAGCAATCAGTATCTAAAAATCTTCCAGTGCCATGAAATTTACTTCAAGCCTTTTGAAAGGAAAGAATATTCATGTCCCTGTAATGTAAACTACCTAACAGACATACAAGTTCATTACTCATATTAGAGAAAAAAAAAAAAATATGAAAAAGACACACAAACAAACAAACAAAACCTATCTGTGTTCTGCGATATTGGGCTTATAAGGTTACCAAAACACTGAAAGCTTCTGTTACAGAGATGCAGAAGAACTTGAGGAGACTGGTGTTTCAGTAGATACTAACGAAGGGATGCCATGAGAAAGACCCTTCACAAAGAATGAGCAAAAGCAGCAGTGAAACTTTTGAAAAAGGTAAAATAAGCATCGAGGGAGAAGAGAATCTAGCTGGGCTGGTACTTGTACTGTAGTTAATGAATATGCTTTTGGCATATTGTCTTCAACAGCTTGTAAATGGAAAACTAGTCAATTTAAAGAGAAAAAAGAATGCACCAGGTCAGAGCACAGAATATATTGTACACTACCCCCACCTTGCAAGCTTTTCAAAATACCTTTCGCCAATACTTTAAAAATTTCATCAACTGTTTTGTTGGGTTTGTTTGGGGTTTTTTTTAGAATGGATCATGTGCTTTTAAAATACAATAATTCTAGTTCTAGTCACAGTGGCAAGATGTATTTGGATGGTGTAAACATTCAATTATTTGAATTGTATTTATCTAGATTAATTTATTTTACTTATTTTGAGGCTGCAAAAGAATGGCAGAAAATCTGAATTATCTGTTATAAGAGGAGGGGGGAAATCACATCATCAGCATTCTTTATTTGGAATAATTACTAGATAGACCAGTAGTTTCACATTGTCATGCTATCTTTGGATATGCTCACTGCACAATAATTGAAAGTTTATTTATTGATGCATATTAAATACCAATGCATTTAACAAAGGCTGTAAAGGCAGGATTAGGCTTTGATTAGATAAGCTTAAGAGAACAGGACTGTTCTCATCCTGTGAAACATGAGCATTTATTCCAGCACATTGCAATCATTAGTGTTATTTGGAAGCATAGGTTAATAGTTAACCATAAGCATATTTTTTGCATTAGTAAGCAGTGAAGAAATCTGTATTTACATAGTGGAATGGCCTGGACTGGGGGGCAAAGAGCCGTTTCCTCAATTTCATATTAATCGAAAAAGCAGCAAACTTTTGCTAGGTTTGACTCCATTTGTTAATAGTTCAATAATTGTTTGACAAAAGTCAAATGTTTGATTTGGGAGTAAAGAAAGAAGTTGTAGTTTCTTTTAATTATGTAAACACTCCCCTTTCCCAGTGGCTTAAAATTCGCAGCCACTTCCTCTCCATATTTTGAATTGTGTTTTATTAGTTGCTTTTCACTTGAGCTGATACACCTTCCTGCACTTCTTTTGTTAGGAATGTAAATGCTGATATAAAGATCTAAAATTAGGTAAATAAGGGCATATTTAGAGGTTGAATATTTTTTTAAGCATAATTTAAACTCTGACATAAACCATGGTCCTGCAGATAGTGTATTTGCTTAATAACTTACTGAAAATCCAGGATGAATGCATTTCAAGAAAAATCTTTGCTAACTTAGGAATCCTCTGAGCTATCGACATTTTTGAACTGTGTAAACTGTGCTGGTATGGGCTGTAAGAGGCAAAAAGATTCTGTTCTTTAAGTACAGGTATGTACTTATCAGAGAATTGCTTTTAAGATAAATTTAATACATTATATAGAGAGGCAGTGTAGGCTTTTTTAGCAATATCTCTTCTTCCTTGTCCTGACAGCCCTGCTATACATCCCTCCTCCATAATTCTTCCAGTTGGATCTATTTGAATTACATTTAAAGTAATTATAGTCAACAATTTCATTATTCAATTACTTTGAACTAAGTGTTTGACCATTTTTTTCCCCTTCTAATTTTGTGCACTTAGCCTGAAAGTGTAAATCTAATGCATAATACTTCATCAGTTTTCACATACAATAATTCCATATGGCAGAAATCCACTTACATATTCAGATTTATGAATTATGATAAACAAAACCAAAAAAAAGAAAGAATGCCTGAGTTCGGAAAAAAACCTCATTTTTATCTGAATGCAAAAAGGAACAATGTCCTACGCATTCTGGATGTCCAGCAGGGCCTGATCCTGCTGGAAACTCACATGAGTTTGCACATACAAAGAACCTTCCTCTGCTGGTGCTCTCAGTATCAGGTCAAACTACTCAGCCCCTCACAGGATTATAGCTGTTACTGAAGATAAATAACCAGCCTTTCCTTTCAATTTAAATAGAAGGGTTTCTGTTGAAAACACGCATGGAAAAAGTCCAGAAATATTGGCTAGGACAACAGTGGGTAAAAACACGACAAAGGATTTATGGTGTCCCGCTGATGAGTCCAAATGACAATCACCTTCCAAGTAACAAACATGATTAGTAGCGATCTGCTTTAGACAAAGGACACTGGCACTTTAGTAAACCTCTCATCTATTCACGTCTTTAATAAAATAATCAAGCCAAAATTAAATCATATGCAGCTGTGGTTTTCTGAAGATGCCAGCAGAGGTTGCATTGCACTTCTAGAGATGCTGGGGAACAAAACATAAGTGACATGGAGGTACCGTGCACAGGAAACTAAAACCAGGGCAGCACACCAGCCTTCCCAACCAGCTACCAAAGTTTCAGTTTGGATCAAGGGCCTCCAACCGTTCCTTCAATGTACCCAAGGCAAAAGAAAATAATTCTTCGTCTGTTGTGGTCTCTGTATTCCTGCCCTGTTCATCCCCACAGTGCCTTAGGTCCTACCTAGCACAGATCTGCAGGTTTCTTTGTAAACATCAGTAGCTCAAGCAGGTTCTTAAGTTTAGGCATGTGATTAAATATGATCTGAACAACTCTTAATGCACTGTTGAAAAGGGGCAGATGGTATCAGGGGCAAACAAGTAAATGAGGTACTTCTGATAAGAGTCCATAAGAGACGTGTAGGAGCACACTACTGCAAGGTAGGAAACAACTCCAAAACCACAGCTCTGAGTGCCACAAACCCTCTTCCCTCTAGACTTGCAAGTGGGTGTGACCTCCATCACTTTGGATTGCTAACACATTTAGCCAAAGATTCCAAAAGCTATCCCTGCCTGCTGGACTGCTACTCTCAGCTGTCTCTAGTTGTTCAAGACACTGAGTATTTACAAGTTCCATAACAAGTTTAGCCAAGGGATTGCTTCTTGAGGACATGCAAAGATCAGCTCCTCCAAAACAGCTATTGACTGAAGTAAGCACCTCAGTGGGAACATGCCAGGACTCTCAAAGCTCATACTTCAGTGAGTGCCAAAGGTGTTAGTACCTTGAGGATCAGGCCCTACATCCACATTTTAAAATCCTTCTCAAGCATAGGACCAAGCTGAATAAATAAGTCATGCCGTAACCACTGTTTGAGATGTAGGACACACAACTCCCTGGGTTTGTACTAAATCTGATACTATTTTATAAGACTGTATACTGTCATATGTCCCATAATAATAATAAAAAATAATTCAAGATAAAACATTTCTTTTACACTCCAGTTTTTATTAATAAGCATAATTTCAGCTGTTTGAAGATAGTGCAACTGATCTCTCTTAATTGGAAACAGGAGGGATTTTGAAGAGTGGATTGAGCTAATTATGTTTTGCAGTAAAAAAAAAAAAAAAGGGGGGGGGGGGCGGGGGGGAAGAAAATGATTCCCACATTTATTTTCTAATTACTCAGTGAAGACCTCTGCTCCAGTCCATGAGGAACTCCTTTGACGTCAAAGGACTCTGTGGGAGGATGAGCCTCCAACTGAGCTGCCCAGCTGTACAGGCCCAACTTTGGAAGGTTTTTTCAGTAAGTGGCAGCCACAAACTCGGGGAAAAAAGGCCTGGAAAGTGCTTTCAGCATTTTCTTGGTAGGGGTCTGTTCTTCCTCTTATATATAGCCTGTGCATGCCACGTGCATCAGTGGGAGCAAGCTGTTGGCAGGGTATTTAGAATGTGATTCTCATCTAGCAGGGATAGCGAAACATTTCAATCTTTTAAACAAAACACTTAGATTACAAATAATATTGAGGATCACATATATGTCAACAGCACTTAAAGATAAAAGCAGTAAGAATAAAGCAACATATTTTAGGAAAGCCTGGACTGGTTAAAAATTAAATTCCGGGCATGGAATCTCAAACTAATACATCCCAATTATCTAATTTAAATACTGTGAAAATATTATTCCTTTAAAATCACACTTTCATACCTCACAACAGCAAATTGCAATACGTTTACAGCAAATGAGTTCTTTCCCTCCAAGCCCCCTCCCTGCCATTTACATAAAGCAGTGCCTTTGATAGTCACAAAGACATTTCTGGCTAAATGGCCTTTAGCAGATCCATCAGCTTCAAAGGCCTTAAGAAACAGAAATAAGGAGAAATAATAGTCAAGCAAAGGGAAGCTGGGTCCTGAGATGGCTCTATCATATTTTGCCAGCAGAAGCAGGTTGGATCTGTAGGCTAACCAAGCAGCAGCCCACAGATAGGGATGATACGGACTGTAGCTATTACTGAGGCACTCCACGGGACCTCCCAGGATGCTGCCCACCTCTGAGGGGTTGGTTTCTCTGCAGCAGCAGCCCTTAAGCACAAAAACATTCTCAGTTTAGGGCTCCATCCTTTCAATGTAATCGCATTGACGCACCATCGTGATGTATCATAAGTAAAACCATTTATGCACGCATGTGTCAGAATCCTTCTATATAGAGAATTGGTCATATTTGTGATTAATTGCCACTTATCTTTAAAATATTTTACTTTATCAGTCTGCCCTCGCTGTACTCATTTGCGCCCAACACTTTCCTTAACCAGCTAGAAAACATACTAATGAAGACAATAATTGCAATGCGTTTTAACACATTATGAATCTTCCTCTTCCCAAGCTTTAAATTTTTAAGCTGTTTCTGTCAAATACCTCCAAAAAGTGCCATGCCTTTAAAGGACTTAGCAGATTTTGTCAATGCCAAATGAGTAAGACCATAATAATTTCCGAGAGAATACTCAGAACAGTAACTGTAAACAAATGTAAGCATCACATATTAAAAAAACCCAAAACCAAACCACTTTTTGTAGTCTACTGAGCACATGCTTAGAGCTATAATGTACTTTTAAAAGATTTAATATACCACATAATCTGCAACTTATGCCTATATAAGCATAAGAATCAAAATAGCTACTGCAGGATAACTGTAGTGATTCTGAGAATTAAAACGTTCACATAGTAAAATACAGTCATAAATGAACACAGAGTTTGGCCACTCGGCACAAGTATTTATACATATTTGCAAGTGCAGAATAGTATAGACCTGAACTGTGATTGTGCTTCCGCTGAAGTGCTTACTTCGAGTCTCCAATAAACCCAACTGAAGCATTTAGAAGTACAGCAAAATGCATAAGCTCTTCTGAAGCAAAAAAAAAATAGCAGAAGTAGCCTTTTCCTTAGTTCCTCTTCCAGAAGTGGAGTTTGAGGCGCATTTGCCTTGAAAGAGCATAACACAAGTACTTAAAAGCAGAGCAGATAAAATATGCTCACTGCTTTATTGTGTTTCTCACGTAATCAGCTGCAGCAGGTGAAACACAGAACCCTGAATTTGTTTTTTAGCAAGCAAGTAAGAGGCAAAAGTAATGAATTATCTGCACTAGGGAGCTTCATATGGAATATTCAGTTCCTGAACTAAACTCTTCCAGGAAAAAAATATATCTGAAAATTATAATTTTCAAATACTGGATTCTATTATCTTTTGAATTTCTATGGCTAATCATGATTCAGTAAATTGGTTCCTTTTACAGGGATTTTTTTCATTCACGCTTAAAATTATTGGTTTGGTTCCTCACTGTAAATAAAGTATTTTTAAAACCTTTTTTCCCCACATATATTGTACCCATTAAGACAATTTCCTTCTTAAGCTCACTTCCTTTTGCCAAATGAAGATCATCAGGACATACTGCACGTGTCCATAGGGACAGCAGAGCTAATGAATATGTATGTTTTATGTCACAACAGAGCACTCCCCTTGTTCTGCAGTATCGACCTTCTCTTATGTGAGTAAATAACAGGTGAGCACTTGTGCATGAGGATAAATGGGGTTAAAACTGCCATAAAGGGACATACTTTATTTGAACAAAGTGGGTGCACGATAAAGAGATCTAAGTGATGCTGAATTATTTTTTATATCATGCTGTTCCAAAATGTTTGAAAATAATCTGGCTCTAAAACAGAAGACCAAGTTACATGCCAAGAGTTATTTAAAATATATTTCCCTCTAATTATACAGAGTGCTGCTGCTATAATTCTACTATATTCTTATATATATTTTTCAGTCATCATACTTCCAAAAAAAAGTACATATGTATTTCATAGATTTCTATATAGCAAGAGAAGGTTAATTCCAGAGGTTTACCTAACCAGCCCTATTCGCCTTACAAATATGAAGGCAAAGATCAGTTTCAGTGAGTTTCAAATAACTGTAGACAGGTTTGACCCATTACACTCAACTAACAAGAGTGAAAAAGCAAATTTATATGGGCCAGTAACACAATGCTCCAGCCTGTAACCAGGAATACCGCTTTCCTTTTAAAGTACTGATTCCAAAACCTACCAATAGGAAAGGTATGAGCATTTGCTTTACTGAAATTAGAGTACCTCTGCTAATTAGCTAAATGAGAAGGAATATTGATTAAAAGTATATACAGAAGCAATCTGATGCTCAAGAAAAAGATCCTTCTTAAGATGACTCCACAGTGTACAAAGCTTTCACAAAATTTGTTCATGTTATTTATGCATTTTGCTTTTTGGCAATCTGCACATTAATTTTTAATGAAATAGTAAAGAGATGTTGCGTCTCACACTTCGATAAAAATATTCTATAGCCAGGACTGGGTGACACAGTGCATTAATTCAGTGTCCTTCACTCCTGGGACCTGCGTATAATTTAGTCCAGCCCGAAGAAAATAACTTTGATCTGAAGGCTATGGAAAAAGCTACATATGAAATGAGTTTTGGTGGGTTTAGTGTTGTTTCTTATATACAAGACGACATATGAAGATAAACTGCTTTAGAATGCTCCTGACGTGGCCCAGGATTAAGAGCAGGGAGCTCTCAGCAGAGCTCATCCACTCTCCCTTTTTCCCATCACACCAGACACACACCATACACATTTCTCTCTACTATAAGCATCAGAGTGGCTAGTCGCTGGCATATACCTTCTTTCCAAAGAGAATACCCCACTTAAAAACATCATATTATCAACCCGTATACTTATTTGGTCTCTCCATTAAAAAATCCCAAACAAACAACAACATCTATATTTCAGCATGAGAGGTGGCGTTTTAAGAAGGGATGATGTTATCACAGGGAACCCGAGATTTCCTCCCCAAGGTAGGGACACCTCAGCTAAGTCATCAGAGCTGCACTAATCACGCTCTTAGGGAAAACAGAGCTCTGGCACAGCTCCTTCCCCGGCTTGGCTGCGCGAGCAGCTGACCCTTCCTTCCTGCTCCCCCCAAAGCAGAGAAACAAGATTAAAAGCAGAAGCATAACCAAAGAACTGACATCCTAGAAACACTAAGCTGAGCTAAATCTTTTCCCCACTTAAACCTTTCAATTATTGTATTCCACAAATTCCAAGGATTCTTTCTTGCTCATTCAGTAAAATGTATCTAAATTAACTACTGGAAAATGGAAAATAGCCAATTTTTTATGCTTTTGGTTTGAGACTTACTGTATTGTTTTCTAAGCGTTTGAAAGGAACTATATAGGTTGTTCAGTTAGCTTGACAAAGTATCTGGGGGACAGGGAAAGGAAGAACAGGGAATTTTCTATAGACAAATACAGAAATCTCTCTATATACACGTGCATATACATTTATATATTTTACATACACAGAGGCACCAGAGAGAGAATGTCTTAACTGAGAAATTTAACTCTGTGTATGCTGATATTTTTTGTGTATTCCTGGAGAGAGTGGGAAGGAAGAGAAACTAACTTCTCATGTTAGATGTTGGTTCTCCTTTCTCAAAAAGAGCGAAGTTCACCCTGCAACAGGAAAAGTTGAGCTATGTCCTGAAACACAGAGTATGTCATTCAGAGGGTGCACAGGCATTTCAAGGGGCAGAAAAGGATAATGCGCTGGCTCTAAAAGCAGAAAGAAATGATAGAACCCAGCTAATAAAATGTCACATTCCTTTTCAGCTGCCACACAAATGCAGCCTTTTCTGCAAACAGCCATCAAGAGACAATAAAAATCTAAACCATGCAATGATTATATCAATAAGTAGCTGAGCACCATTGATACCTTAAATAACAATAAACTGGGTTATTTCTCCTGTAATTTTGACCATAGTGTTATTGCATATGTAGTCACCTAATGATGAAATAGTTTTAAAATTTGCTTCAGGGTACAGAAGTCAAGCTCCACTGATTAGCATCTCAAAGCACACTACAGGCACACATTTGTATAGCTGAATAATAGCACTTGTGTTTGTATGACATTCTACGAAACAAAAAAATGCACTATTTTACTTGATGTTTGATGATGCACACTGATGAAAGTCCTTTCTCTCACAAAATATACAATCTATCACAGCTAACTGTAAGAATTTCAAAGACAAGGCAGAAAGGTAACATCACAAAAAGAACCAAAAAGGGTTGTCGGTGTCTATACAAGACGCCTAGACCCTGAGGCTCATGGGCTTGATTCTCCTGTCACTTCTCTGGTTTGAAGTCACAAGAACCACTGAACTTCACAATTTATTGTGAAGGAGATAAATGTGCCCCACTTTTTCATTATGGTTTTCTTTTTAGGCAACAATTATTCAGCAGTTAATTACACAAATGATATTTTGTTCACCAGCACTTGAGTTTTGTGCAACATGTTTAACAAAACCTCACCACAGAAAATATTCCATTAAAATCTTGACACAGAGTTCTGATATTTGCTGCGCTAGCTCAGTTTCTGATTTATTTCCTGTGTCTAATAAGGTGGCTTTCAAACTTTATTGAATGTGAACCTTCCTAAAATTTGCTGTAAAGTGACTAGACAGAATTCTAATTTCAGGCATGCTCTGAGACCGCAGTCTAACGCATGCCCTTCAGCAGGACCGCATCTTCCGCATGTGTCCCCCTTTTGCCATTTCTACAGGCATAATTTATTTACAGGCATTTTACAAAACTCTCCATTAAATTTTGTTTTAAATAATATTATAAAAGCACACCCACATGAATTTACTATTAAACATGCTATAGACTGTCAACAGAAACATTAGGATTTTACTAAATATTGGCAACTATCACTTTAAATTCTTTTTTTCTGTTAACACTTCTCTTTTTCTTCTGAAACATGTAAGTAACATACAGGAAAGACTTACAAGAAAGCTTAACATTAATACAGTTAAGCACGCTTAGCATCAAAAATTAAGCTCATGAACTAACAAATATTCACTGAAGTATTTGAATCCAGTAGTAAAAATGTATTAACCTTTGTGTTTACTTCAGAAAAAAAAAATAAAAATTAAAAACCAGGTTGAATCATAAGGTACTGTGAAAGCTGTGAGCTTTGTGATTGCAAGTAAAAGATTTACAGATCTGTAAAAGATTTACAGATAAGAACTGAAAGGTGTGTTACACTAATCAGAGGAATGCATAACCTCTGCAAAGCAGGTAGGAGTTAATAATTTTAATTTTTCTTTTCTTATGGCTTTATATTTTTATGCAAGGGAAACAGAGGAAACCTAAATGTGACCCTATTTAGGTATATTAACTGAAAAGCCTTTGTAGAATTTTTAAGCAAACAGGATTGTGCCTCCAATGCTGCCCATCTAGTTTTTCTGTGTTAAATTGGACGGCTACTTGGACAGCTCTCTGTTCATTACTGAACTGTGCAAGGGAAACACAGAGGTGGCATTTTCCTTTTAAACCATCTAATGCCTTGTAGCCAGATTCCAAAGCATCAAGGAGAGATTTCTTTCTCTCCCTCTCTCTTTTTTTTTTTTTTTTTTTTTTTTTTGCTAGACAAGCTGTCGTAATTGAAATGAAGTCTAATCAGACTCATTACTGTTTTCAGCAATTTGCACCACCAAAGATGCTTATTAGGTAACAGTGTTTAATAAACCGCTCTTTAGAAAACTACCAGTAATGAGCTCTTAACAGCCAATCTTTAGCGTGAATGTAATGTGAAAAGTGTTCCTAGCGCTGAATAGATTTTCACATTTAGTAGTGTCATAATTAAGCTCAAGGAATTGGTAGCTGTGATGATAGATTTACTGCAATATAGACTTCTTTTCTTTCTTGAAAATATATCTGAAAATACTTGGGGTTCAATAATATTTCCAGAGCAAATTTCAAAACTGCTTAAAAGACTGTGCTAGGCTGGATTAGCTCTGTAAATGGTACTTAATCACAGACTATTTGGGGAATGCACAGAGTACTGTAAATCGGACGTCGTCTACCAAGCATGCATAAAGTTAATTCCATCTAGCTTTGTTTGACTGCTCTTCCACCACTTAACAATTTCCAGTCATTAATATACAAATAATAAATGTTGTTGTCACCAGCTGAATGATAATGAACAAAAATGGCCAGTAACAAGAGATACTTGAAGAAACACTTGTCAGTTCTCCTTCCACAGTAACAGCTGAAAACGCTTGAGAAAAAAATAGAGAATATACGTATATATTTACACATACACACACAACTAATGGTGTTTTTCCTACATTTCACATATTATCAAGTCCTAGTACCTACACAGTACCAAAACCCCCATTCCTAACGCAAAGAACACCACAGCTCTGAAAATGTAACACTGCGACATATATTATTCATAAAGCACAGCCATCAGCAAGAGATAAGTTTTCATCAATAGAAAGTTCAATTTAACTAGATGTACACCTTGCTGCACTAGTCATATCAATACTAGTACCTAACATGCTGAAAGAGGCAAAAAAGAAAATAAATTGCATGTATAAGCTCTAGCTAATTAAATATCTAGAGTGAATCTTGAGGAATAGCCGCTGTTCTCTCACCAGATTGATTTAGGTCCGACATAATATTTAAAGTTATCAATAAGAAATGACCAAGACTATTTTTTTGTCTCCCACTAGGAGAAATACATAGGGATGCAAATGTTGTTTTGCTTACTAGATTCTCCTGGAGAAGATTTGTGTCAGCAGCCAAGACTTTGGAAAGAAGCACATAAAGATGAGTAATCAATAATGAAACCACCAACAAAATGATGAAAACTAAAACTAATTCTCTTGAACCAAGATTTTTATATCAGAATTCCACATTAAGATGTTAAGAAGAGTTCCTTTACTGAATGAGTGCTTTCATTACATCTTTTGTATACACTAGCCCCCAAATTTCAGTAATCCTAAATGTAGCTTCTAAGCCTCCGTATCTGTTTGCAGCTTTCTGAATTAATAGAACGATGAGAACTGAAACTATCAAATTAATGCCAGTTTTATTTGATGTTGTGGTATGTGCTTCTTTGCACTATGAGGAAAAAAAGGGACAGACACACACACAGAGACACCCAATCCCATATCCAGAACTCATTCCCGGATAGGTTTTTGCAGCTTTCAGATCAAAATAACTTCCAGTTTCTTAAGGCTGAACTGAATTTGCACTCAGATCCAACATTTCTAGTGCTGCTGCTTACCCTATCATGCAATTCCAAACTGCACCTTTAAGCCACATACTTAGCTTCTGCTGTCTGTAAAATAACACAACGTAAAAACCCATAAAATAAAATAACAGAGACTCCACAGCTGCTTTGGACTGCCTCCTCTTGCACTTCTGAATAATGCATTAAACTTCACATCGTTTGTGAGTGACAACCCGATGGTCTAAGATGCGTAATATGCATTTTGTACTGTTGATTTTACTAAGCGCAGATGCTCTGAAGCATCAATTGCTCATCAGTAAGTCCTTCAATATCATACATTATGATATTTTTAGTAGTTTAAAACTGAGGTTGACAGAAATGTAGCATCCACAGGAGGTATCTTAGGCATCATTATAAAACTATGGTATTCATCCTTTCTTACTCGTAATGTAAAATTAAAGCAGGGAAGAACCTTCAGTGTATTGCTTCCGTATCCTAGCACTACCACCCACAAAAAAAAAAAAAAAAAAAAAAAAAAAAAAAAAAAAAAAAAGAAATCACAGTTCAGCCTCAGATCCATCAGTATTTTATCAAGCCTACGAAACACCAGTCTGCTCACCTAAGATGCTGACCCCAAACAATGCTTGACTTTCAATAGAAATTGCGACTCTTCCTTCTGATATCTCTAGGTCTGCTTAGCCCAATCACAAAAGCCTTCTTTATCAGACTCTCGGAGAAGTTTCCATTGAAGAACTAGAACCTACCAAATTTTACACTACTGCTGCTACTCTGAGATGGAGTATCATATATACAGGAGTACAGACCAGCATAAAAAATCACAAAAGTGTAGTCAAAGAAGGAGGTGAAGCTACAGGGGCAGGTTAAGCTTGAGGCAGAATTTGCCCCGACACAGTGTGAATCATTGAGAAGGATCAACAGGATCCTAAAAACAGACAGCAAGAAAAACCCTTAAGACCCATGAAGTTGCCACCTCATGGCAGCACCTCTGTGGTGCCAGGTGGTGAGGACTCTCCAGAGGGGCATGGCCACGCAGGAGGAGACAGCTCTAGTAGTAACGTTTGCTGTTATCAAAAGGTGAGCCCTGGAGTGGTTTGTCTCAGGACAACTCTGCCAAAAGACAACATAAACAGCAGGAACTGGAGTCCACGTGAGATCTGTTGTACCTTCTACAGCAGCATATATATTATTTTTCTTCTCCATCAGTGAAATTCCAATATTACAGTCCAACTTCTCCCAGTCAGGACCCAGCATCAATCACAGTTTGCCCTTCAGCAAAAGGTACCATAAACAATTTGTAGGATGCCTTTGAGTACAGAATACCTCAGATTTCTCTGTTGTTTATGGTAATTTTATTCAGATATTTTTGTGGAGTAGAGCTTGGATGAAATACCATACAAAATTGTTTCACTTGATGTTCTGCATTGTTTGTTGGTTGGCTTTTATAAAAAAACAACCCCCCAAAAACCCCAAAAGTAAAATTCATTGTTCCAAACAGAAGCGACCAACTTTTCCAAACAATTGCACACAAACCACCTCTGCAGACTGCAGAGGTTACTGTTCTATTACAGCACATTTGCAAAAGTTACATAATAGACGAATTGCAGCAGATAAGAACATTTGTCCAACAGAACTGGAATCATTTGTATTGTGGAAGACAATATTCCCTGCACTTCGGATTTGTTTAAACACACAGACGTGGCTGGTAGGTCTTTCTTTAAAAGTAGAGCAGTCTAGTACACAACTTCCCTGACTGAAAATACTTATGGGAATATGTCCTTATAAAATGAATGAGTCAAAAGGAACAACACCAGGTTCTTTATAATACAGTTGTGGGTTTGTCTGGGGGCTGGGGGTTAATAAAGAAAATGCATGTGTGAGCAAGGGAAACGTTCACAGGCTTTGGAGGGATTGGGGTGAGCATAGTAGAATCTAGTAGTCCTTGACTTTATTTTTCATAGAGCCTATTTTCTGCTTTTCCACTATAGAGCTTTCTATTTATTTTAGCATAACTCTGAATCTTTGTCATTAAACAATGAAGTTCTAATAAAAAACATAATGCAAACAGCCAGCTGCGTAATGAAAAACAACGCAGGGTTGGAGGGGGGTTCCTGCCTGATCTCAGCAGCAGATTAGCTTATGCCCTGGAGCATGAGATGGGAAACACTTTCCTCACTATCACAGTTTTGATTCTGCATTTGTATTTTACATAGATTTTTAAAGAGGCACAATATAAAGCCTTCGTTTAGAGAACCTCTCTCAGTGCCTCTGTATGTATTTATGTGTGTCTAACTGTACACACATATTTATTTCCCTACCCAGAGCAGAGATGATGTTTGTCTCTAGTGATGGCACAGTTTCTAGTCTGGAATCTAGCAGACAGAAAAAGCATATAACCAGAATAAACATGTTTTGGACTATCCCGGTACAAACTATATCAACTGCAATCCCAAAGGCATGTCCTTTTGAGAATTTGTAAGTGGCCCTTTTTTCAGCAACCTGCTGCACTGCAGTGTACTGCAAGATTATTTCTGCCTAGAGAACGACATAGTTTTATTCATAAAAAAGGTAAAAACCATTCAGTTAATTGCTTTTTCTACTCAATAACTGTTAACAGTTTATTCACTGGCAGTGAGCCAGATCTCCTCCAACAGACACAGATCTTTCAGATGCATCTTTCCTCCTGTATCTGACATATATGATCATCTCCTTCTCCCCTTCCCTCTCCCATAGTTCTTTACATGTATTTCTGCACCGTCCTCTACCTCAACCTTAAAGCTGTGCCACATCCAGAGTAGCAGTGCTAAAGGGTGGTCAGAAAACAGGACAGCAAAGGTTTCTCAAGCTAACAAAGCAGCACCCTGTTCGTACCACCTACCAAGCATGTTTCTTGTTTCTTCATGTACTGAAGGCCAGTTTGGGTGATTGTCACTCACTTTAGGAATTTATGTCTGCAGATACAGCACAGCCCTTCAACATGCGCACACACAATGGCTTGTGAAGTTTGTGTGGAGAAATCCCATCTCAGCCTATGTCCGCTGGCGGAGTGGCAGGTGCATACCTAACCCACTACACAGTGTGTGGGGTTAGCTGTTCTGCAGGTATAGCTACTGTATTGAGTATTGAGAGTAAAGAGTAAAGTAGACAGTAGGAAGAAGGAAATTGCATTGATGAGGCCTTTAGAAACTTTAGTCCACAAAAGACAGGAAAATGAGGCAGAACCTTTATGCTCAAGTACCTGCTAAGTCCTTTCTAAGGTTAAGGAAGGCTTAAATTTGTCCATGGCCTTAAATAAAGTTTTTGTTAGTTATTACGATTTTTTTTTCTTTAAACTTCGCATTGTTTTCATTAGGCAAATGCAAATAATTATTTAGGCACATTATGATACAAAAGATCTTGTGCCACCTTTTCAAGAATACTTCCAAAATTTTTAAAATAAATATCCTATATTTGTTTTAATGAAAAATGCCTTGGGCTGTATCCATGTCTTGTTCATTCTATGTATTAAACAGAGAGTTTGTCACAGCTGAACTAAGAAGTATTTGATAACAAATGGTTAGAGGCCACAGGCTGATATTTAAGAGGTAAGGTTGCACCAAGGTAGCTTTGATGGGCCATTCTGTATTGAGAATAACCAGAAATGACATTTCTTAAAAAGGTCTGGATTGCTAAAGAGGAGGAATGCCCTAAATGCATCAATGAAAACTGCTGCTGAGCATGACTGCTTTTTTTTAATATTTTGACTATTTTCAAAGGAAAGACAGTCATGCTACAAATGTTTTTCCAATAAATCTCTGGCAAGTACTGGGCACTTCCAAGATCAGTTACACAGCATACTCTTAAAATGATTAAACTGTCTCTCACAGCACTTTAAATGATAGACTGCCCAGAAAAAGCACTAGTGGCCAACAAATTAGGAATTGTAGCAGTAGTTGATAAGCTAGAATGAGCTCTGGGCCATTTTAGGACACACCTCACCCTCATTACTGCGCTGCCCCTCTTGGAAAAATTCTTCCACTTGTGTAAGGTCATTCAACTAGATTAAAATGTCTCACTGTAATGTTACCTCTTCGTAACACCTCACATACTTGGGTATAGAAATGTTGGTTATGGGATGAACAATAAGCTTACTTTCATATGCACTGCATAAAGATACCACCTGTGTGATTTAGTTGAAAAAGAAAATTTAAATTTTGGGGATAGCTCTACCTAAAGCCACAAGTTGCTATGACAGAGAATTTAAATTGTTTGAACAGTTCCCCTGCTCCCTTCTTCAAGTTGTTATGAATGTCTGTAATTGAGGCCTCCGTGTTGCTAACATGCATGTGGGTATCTCACTAGTCATATGAATAAAGCTGCATAATTAGGTAGTAGTATAATTTGTAACCTCCAGTTTTCTCCCACTTCCCTTTCCCAATGCTCCTTGAAGAGACTGCAATTTATGCTGGAGGCAGATCGTGCCAGCGTTACTTATAGAAATACCCTTTGCCTGAGATTTCTTTGAAATTAGTGACAAAATTGAAACCTTGTAGCAGTCACCAAGGATAGGGATATGCCACACCAACCCCTCTGCCACCCACATGCTGGGGGAGCATGATTGTGTTGCTGGGGTGGGAATTTGGGCAGGTGACCAAATGGTTAAGTATGCTTATCCTTTCATCCTCCAAACTGACAGAGACTTTTTTAAATTCTCAGAGGTCCGTATACAGAAACTCTGTTTGACAATTTCTAGACGTGCCCCAATGTGTTCACCAAGTTCATCTCTATTAACAGGAAATGAAACTGAAAAAAAGAGGCACTCTTCGTGTTGACTGCAGGCATTTCAGATTTCATGGCAGCCTGTGTCTTCCCCGTGCCTTTCACATGGGAGAGAGAATGTGTGCGAAGAAAAACAAATTGTAGGTTTAGTAATGTCAAAATCTGATTTATGCCAAAATAGAGATGTCAACAATAGCAGAATAAGTGACAAGTGTTAAATTACCCAAAGAAGTAAATTCTGTAATTATTTACCTCTCTGGCACATGATCCTTAACAACCTCCAGACCTAAAAGGAACAGCAGGAACCGCATGCACTTTGAAAATCAGCACTTTTTCTTATTTTTGAGAAACTACTTTTTGTCCCCATTTTTTTTTTCCTTAAATACAACTAAGTGCTGCCAACAGCATTTCAAATAAAACGTCAGCAGCAGCAAGCCCCATAGCTGAAAATACTGGGACCTGAGTATACAGTCATCTGCAAATGGACAACTTTAATTCGATTCCTGGCACCACTGGCCACGCTGAGAATTTTTCTATCTCTTCACACCAGGGGTTTGCTCTTTTAAGCACTGCTCCCTGAAGGGAAGGAAAAACTAGAGAAAGAGGATTTCCAATGACCCTGCACAGATGAATGAATGTGTCAATGGTGAATATTGGTTCAGCTTTGAAATAGGGAATCCTGCAGTGGTTTCTCTGCTTCATCCGCACTAGTGAGTTCCACTGTGGACTTCAATGTGTAGAAGGCCTTTGGAGGACAGATATAAATGAAAAAAAAAAAACCAAACAAAAAACACCACCAAAACCCCAAAAAGAAAAAAAAACCTCAAGGGGGGTAGAGAAATCAATAAAATGGTTTCAGAATACCAGAAAGGCATTTCTCTAACTATAACCTTTAAATTATTTCTTAGATAATTTTCCCCGAGATGTGCATCTCTTTGGCCTAGCCCAACCAATTGGTGAAATTGGTTAAAAAAAAAAAACCAACAACAAAACCAACAACAAAAACTTAAATAAATAAGGGATCCTTACCAGATAAGGCCAGTGTGCCATTTCAGCATGTATTTAATTTTTATGGGTTTTCAAAGATGATGTAAAACCAGTTGTGAAATGGTGAAATTGTTAAAGCGCACTCTGTCTCAGTGTGAGCTTATTCTTTGTTTATGATCGATTTCACAGCAAAAATGGCGACACGCACAAACCAAGCATAGAAAGATTTCTCTTCCCACCTGCGTAAGTCTCCTATAACTCGGGTAAACACAAGAACGTTTGTCTAAGGTGCATAATAGCATATGCATTTATTTCTCCAAGCCTTTTAGTTCATTTTCATTCAACTACCAATCAATCTCACTATGATGCAATATAATTTCCTAATCATGCCAATATTCATACTTTTATCTCTTTTTAAATCCAAAGAACATATATTTCAATAAGACAGAAGTCTAATTATTTAAGCATAATGTAGAATAACATTTCTCTAAGGACATATCTTTTATGAGTTTTAGTTCCTTAAAACTGCCATATAATTTAATCTCTATAGCAAAAATCATATAAAAGAATAACATGAGCTTCCAGTAAAGAAGGCTGAATTGTTAAATTCCCAGTAAGTGCTTTTTCCTCCATTATGTCTACAATGGTTTTGTTTCTAAGAGCAAAACCAATATATTCAACACGTTAAGAAACAGAGAAGAGCAAGTGCATCTTTTTTCTTTTACATGTGATAACTTTAACATGTAGGAAAACAAACAATCAAACAAACAAAACAACCTCCCCAGCAACTCTGCACAGGTTTCTGTGCCTTTGTAAACAAGGTTGGCAGTCAACTGCTTTCTACAGCTGAATGCATGCTCTTGAAATATAATAATTTTATGCAAATTAAAGGTTTTCATTATATAATTGCTAACAAAATATTTACATCTACCTCCACTTTAATGTTGCTGAGAATTAAAGACAAAACTATTAATGGATATCTAAAGGGACATATACTGAACAATTTCAGTCATTAATATAATACGCAGATACTGAATATTTTTGGATACTTGGGGGTGTTAGCTATACATTTCTTAGATATCGCCAGATACGGTCCTGTTTCAGCTAAGAAAGAATTTGTGTAATCGGATTTATATAGTCTACTGCATTTCCTAAGAACGCTGCCTAGGATTTGCCTCTTTTTAAATAGTTGAGATGTTAATGTTCTTTTAAGACTATTTTTTAAATGCCGAGCAACATCTTCATGAAGAGCTGCGCTGATTTCCAATTATGTAAAAATTAATTTGTTTAATCAAGCTACAAGAAGGACAAGAAGTTGAACTGGAAAAATTCCATCACATAAAGCAAAGGATTATTACTCACAAGAAATATTTTCAATGTCAGACAGACTTGCAGCCAGAGACTAACTATACTTCTTAGAGACAACTCTATGTGCCTGTCTCTCCTTCCCGACTAGTTTTTCAGAGCCCTCCAGAACAACACCAAAATGAACTCTAAACATAGTGTTGACTTGCTTTTTAATTTCATTTGCTTTAATCAGTGCCAAAGAAATTTCCAAGAATAAGGCTTAAATAAACAGAATTACCTTTTATAAATGTGTATTTTCTTTTACATGGTATATGCACTGGAAAAGGAAAGGAGATTCCTGACAAGTTGCTCTGCCTCTGGTCTCAGGATTGTCTAATAAATAAGGATATTAGTTCATCTGGGCCACTCTCAGCAATATGATAATAAATCTTTCCCTTTTAAACACATTTGCAAACTTGTACACACACACACAAAAAAAAGGTTTAATGTTTCTATGTTGTCATAATGCATGAAATCCTTCATTTTAGTATTCATGATCATTATCAAGTAAGTTTTGTTGAAAAAAAGGGAACAAAATTTTGGCATAATTTGGGATGATAGTAGTACAGATGAGAATTGCTCCTATAACCTCCTTCTTGAATGGTGATATATGCAAAATAATCCAAAATTAGTTGCTTTCCAGTCCCTTTACAGACTACTTGACATCTACTGCTCAAGTGTTTTAAACCTTCCGTTGCTGACTGTAATAGTGCACAGATGGAACAATATTTATTCTGTCAGTGGAAACTAATTAGGATGACACTAACTTTGAATGTTAAACCAGAAGAAAAAAAAATCTAAAAAATCACACTTTACACAGTGTGGCACATGATCTGTGAGTTTACAAATAAAAGCTATAAATTTTAATATATTGCTGTTACATGGGAGGTGTAACCATCTTTGCTGTTGCTGCCACACATGGTAGCCAGAGATGGGCTTGTGAAGCCATCTCTGGATTCGCGTATAAATGCCCCCATCTCAACCATTAATTCACATTAGAAACTGCACCCCACCAACTTCCACTCTGCAAGAACAGCAAATCAGACTTGCAAATTATTTCACATTATTCTTCAGTCAGCCATACTGCCCCTGTCACCCAAAGGTCACCCCCGTCAGCCCATGGTCCCTCAGGTCCTAGCTGCGCCAGCGCCATGAGCTGGGCAGAATCAAACCCATGTCAGGGAGGTAGCCAGCCCCACCATTCTGCTTCTCTCCGTTAACTGCAGCTGCAAGCATTATGAAGTTGGCTGTCCTTTAGAATAAAAGATTGCATTTGATAAATCATCAGGTCTGATAGATATGTGCAACCTCCATCCAAGGAGTGGCTCACAGCTGCTGAAGACAAGATCAGACATGTGACCTCAACACACAAACTAGTGATTTTCAAAACCACAGTAGGGTTCTAAATCTGTGTCTCTTGGTACCTGAATACCTTTAAAGTCTTCTTGACTTCTGATATTCATGAGCTTGCATAAACTGGTTCACAAATGCTTAATGCTTTGAAGACCTACATGATACAGCCCAAATTCACAGGATTAAAAACAGCATAGTGCGTGGTAGCTTGCTATTAGGCTCAACTATCAGTTCAATTGTTTTTCAGCACTATTCTTTTTACTTGAATGGACATATCAGGAAAGCACCAGGTTTGACGTGCACACGTATTTGTGTAGATCCACCATCCTAATGTCTTACTCTACAATAACTAAACCTTCGTAGGGAAAAAATAAAGTAGTATATGCTTTAAGCAACATTGACTTTTGTAATTCAGAATGGTAAATTAATTGAGACTCCAAAAACAGGAAAAAAAAAAAGAGTATCTATTGCCCACAGTTAAGCAAGTGTTAATATTTTGTAAGTAATGCATCATAAAAAAAAAAAAAAAAAAAAAAAAAAAAAGAGTCATCCCATTAATTATTGTTCTGCTAATAGAAGATAAACTGGGCAGAAACAGAACTGCCTGAGAAGGTTAGATCTCAAAGGCTCCTTGTTTGTGCAGTGGCATAATCTCCTAGAAGTGTTTAAAAAAATACATTTGGAAGTGATATTTTGTTCTCTCAGCAATGAGGAACATGCTGGTGCAGAATTTCACTTTGACTCCATCCATATTACACAAAAAGTAATGATAATGAATATTCTTTTAATGAACCAGATGGAATAGTTAAACAAACACTTCTTCAACAGTTCCAGCTATAGCCACTAGTCTAATAAAGGATATTATCTACATCTACAAATCTGCCTTTTCTCAGATCAATGAGACTAATTCTGAAATGTAATTATTTTTATCTGAAAACATATTTTAAAGCACCCTCTAAACTGAGATACTAAATGTGCTCCATAAGCTTTGTTTATTTATTGATATTCATGTCAAACCTCAAAGGCTACTAAACTGCAATTTGACATTTTAATTTTACTTTTTTTTTTAAACTTAATTCAAACGCAGGGCACAACATAATGAGCAAACCTGCAAAAAATGATGAAGTGCATCTTACTTCTAACTGACGATAATATCTTCTGTGGATGCCAGATAGCATCTCTACTGAAACCATACCTTGGCTTGACAATAAAGCTGGAAGTTACTCAAGTGTATTGTAGCCAACTGTCAGATTTAAAAACAGTCACAACATACTATTAGTGGCATTCAGCCAATCTCTTAAGGAACACAATGACCCGAACTTTATTCTGAAAACTCAGTTTGAAAGCAAATCTATTCCCTAAAGTAATTTTCAGCACTGCTTAAAAAGCTTGGAAAAATCAGATTAGAGTAAACCAGGTTATGTAGATGTTATGAGAATGTAACTTCTAAAAATAACTTTATGGATCAGTTCAAGTAAAATTCAAATACAGAGATCTCACCTTTCACACAGCACTCCACTCTTTATGTTCTGTAATTCTGGTCCCAAACGATCAGATTGATACAGTCTCTATAGTTAGTATAGTGTTTAGAAAGCCTGGGATATAAAACAACTCCCATGCATTGAAGATTTATGCCTTGAGAGGTTTATGTGACCATATTACATACAGTATCTGATAGAACTGCTGCACTCCATGCTGTATTTTGAAATGACTATGGATGCCTAAGAAAAAAATTAATATTCTTTCAAATAAACAGGCACACACGTATTACTACAATCTGTAACAGGGCACAAGTTTCCTTCCCCCCTTTTTTTTTTTTTTCTTATGCAATATTCCCATCACCATTGTAAACTTCCATGAGAAATAACACAGAATCTTACAGATGAATGAAAATAAAAAAGGAGATAATGCTAAGTACAGCCAATGAATGAAGTGCAACCACTGAAAGCTTGCCATAATCACACAAAATGCACCCAGGTAAATGCCTAATAGAAACTCCTATGAACTAACAGGAGTGACACATAATCAATGAAACTCCTATTAAAGCATTATTAAGATGTAACCTTGTTTATTCTAAGTAATATAAAATGTACCCACTCACACATAAAAGCCATCCATGCACTATCCAGCCTATCAGAAAAATGATCAGATATAGCCTAAAGGAAAATGTATGCAGATACTTCAGAAAAAGCAGCATACACTAATGCTTCGATACATTTGGTCCAGAAAATAACTTAGATATTAATGTATGACAGCTTATACTGAACTTATTCTTTCCAAACAGCATTGACTAAATGTTTCTGTAAAATTGATTCCAAAGGATAGCAGTTTACTACTTTGTGTATTAAAATTAAGTTACTGCTTAGCGAAATATCACATGCAAGGGAGAAATGGAGTTAGTCTCAACATGTGGCTAAATAAGATAACTTGTTTCATGCATAGCAATTCTACAGACTTATCTATCTGCTGATTCATGACATCTAGCTTATAACTGTAGCATTAGGAGCCATTTCTACAGGAAAAGTATTGGGCTTAATTTCACTTTCACCTCACCACTGAGGAAAACCACATCAATTTAAAGCACCGCTTACCTTAGACTATAACTGAGTCTTTGAAAGGATTTTGCCAACATGGAAATTAAGGATCACATTTCTTTTCACTCTTACCTCACAGCTGTACCACCAGGGAAAAGAACAACACAGCTATACTCTCAGTTTCAACAAAGTAACTTATGATTTAAATGAAGCATATTTATCTGTTCAACATTTTTGATGCCCTCTATAAAGTCAAAGTTATGCCTAATGCCATCAAGCCTAAGTGTGACAATACAAATTTTTCACAGCAAGTACAAATTAAGGAAATAATGAGCACTTGCAGTTCCTGTTGCAGTTAATTCTCAAGATCATCACCAGCTTCCCATTGAAAAACACTGACTTTTATGCAGCTTGAAATCAGGGGGAGTTTTCACTTTGAGCAAGATCATTCTTATAGGTAGTGCACAGTGAAGCAAAGACAATAGTTGTTTTGTAAGCATATATAACATAATAGAGAATGGTGAAAAAGTTCTATTTGTATTTATCTGATCTCTATCTGCAGTATTGCTAAGTATATCAGAAGATGCAAAACTAGTAAATAACGCAGCAGAAAGTTCCTCAATATAAAATGAAACTCCCCAAATACAGGAACTCAAAAGAAAAAGAAAGTTGTAATGACATTGCATAGAATGTTATTTTTAAATTTTGCTTTCCATTTCTGCAATTTTCAACCTTTTGGCTTAGGCTATTTTTCCTTTGAAAAAGATACTCCCAGTAGGAGTTAAAAAAATTCATCATTACTCTAGTTATTTGGTGCTTTTCTGCACCAATTTTCTTATTAAAAATACCTGTGTTAGCACTGTGAGCATCTGAACTCTGTTTGTCAGTTAGTTACATGTAAAAAATGTCCTTATATAAAGTATTCTCCACAGTATTTCTTTCTTCACCTGTTCTATGAGATAATGTAGCACTGTGGCACAGAAAAACGAATAAACTAATTTTGTGGCTAAAAATACACATATGATCTTCTTTTATTAGCTTTCCTTTTCTTCCTTCAACCTAAACGACAAGACATTTTGAGTTATAATTGTATTTTTATTTTGGCATGTTTGTTACGTGATATTTGTTTCTTAAATCTCTTTCAGAACTCTGCAGAGCCAATACACACAGCAATGTCTGCTCCAAGTACCCAAAACGCAATCCAGTGGAATTAAATGCAGTTGTGTTTTGATGCTAAAATAATCTTATAAATACAGTTTCGCTGAGTAACAGTGATGAGAAAATCTCAGGAGGCTCAAGCAACATCTGTTCAGTTCAAAGATGCATCCTAAAATTTGGACTGTTTTCTAGTGAAAAGTACTCCCCTTTTCCCTCCCTCTCCATGCAAAAGTTGTTCATTTAGAACAGGCTGGTTTTATACCTTGAGAGGACAGAGAAGAGGGCCTCCTGAAGATGGAGAGAGGACAGCAGCACTTTTTCTCATAGTAAAGACTGTAAGGTACAAAGAGGATGACTTTGATATGAACCATTTGTGGAGAATAATTGTGAGCCTGTAGAAAGAACAAAAACTAGGACAGTGTGTTTTTATCAGGGATGCTGGAGCGACATTCCTAGTTCTAAAGAATCCCAGTTCTCACACAGAGCCTGGGACAGTGATTCACTTCAGAAAAAGCAAAGTACTTTCCTTCCTCTTCCCCATTCTGCACAGTTACTCAGAGCAACTGATTCCAAAGCAGGCTGAAGCCTGAGAAATTTAACAGCTCAGATATAAAACTTCATTCCCAAACCCTTCTCACCCACCATGATTACTACCCGTCATTCATGATAATTAAGAAGAAAACAAACATTTCTCACTTCTTGCTGTGGGGGAAAAATACTTCCTGTGAGACGCAGAGATGGGAACTTACTTGGCAAATATTATTTCTCTCCAGAAATAACTTTATTATGCTAACAAATCTAGTGGGCCACATCCCAGTCTCCAGCCTTGAGAACAAATGGTACAGTATGGAGGTTAGTGGTCTTGAGCCCCCACTTGAGTGTATGTCCTGATTCCACTTGGTTTATATGATGTAGCCTCGGAGACTCCAGAGGAACAGCAAAACTTTCAAGAATGTTACTGACATTAAGTTTCTTAGTAATGACAGTGAAATATGTATGCTGACTTCCTATTTATTAGACTTTTTTTTTTTTTTTATGTGTAACATACATAGTAGGTCAATTAAAGTGAGACATATCCCAAATTTTCCAGAAGTCTGCACTGAAACTTTTTATAGTTTTAAAAAAATTATGTCCAAAAGAGAAAAAAAAAAATCTCTCAAAAAAACAGAGGATGACCCCCTTTAAGAAAGGCAAATCTTGAGTTTTGTTTTTGCAAATACAGTTTGCCTGTGTCCACTATTTCCCTACTTCTATTGCGATCCCTATTCTTCCTTCATTAATGAGTGCACATCTATGCACATATTAGCTGTAAAATAAAAGAGAAAGGAAGACTGTTGGGAGAGGCACATATTTTCCACATCTGGATTTGATTCAAAGAAAGAGGGAAATAAAAAAAAAAAACAGGGACACAATAATCATTTAAAGAACAGAGGGGGGAAATACGATGGACATCTAGAAGAAAACAGCAATTTTGATGCATATAATCATCAGTTAGATGGCATCGTTCATGAATAGACTAATTAGGGAACTGGATCCAATCAGTAAGAAATACTTCTAAGGTTTGTTGCTCTGACTTCTTGCATTTTTAAAAAAAACCCAGAAGTTTGAAGTGCTACAGGATGTAGAATGAGCTACTGCAGGAAAGCAAAAAACATTGAAACAGCAGTCAGGGCTGGAACACAGATACTGAAATGCATGTGTTCTTTAGGAAAAACAAAAATAGGTGGAAAAGGGTGTCTGATGAAGTCATAGACTGTGAAGATGTAAAAAGGGATATGTTGGATAAAACACTCTGGTCATGCCAAAATAATAGGACACAGAAAAAAAAAAATTATATGTGCTGGAGCAGTCCTAGAAATTACGCATTAAAACTCCCACATTCTATCTGGACCTAGAGGGAATCAGGGGGGAAGCACTGATATTTAAGGAGGCAGAAAAGGTGAATTGATCCAGACAATAGTTCTTCTATTAGTTCAAAGTTTTTATATATATATATAACATAAAAATGGGATGCAGTTCACAATAGGTTTATCAAAGGTAACTAATGCCAAGGTAATTTCTTTGATAATATAGCTTATTCTAAGCAAAGGAAATCACTGAATGATCTAACTGCACATCTGCAAATATGTGATAGGTTACCTTATACATTAACAGCTGGAAAGAAAGAAATTAGTAAGAGGACAGTAAATTAGTTAAGGAAATACTAAAAGGGGTATAACAACAGACAGTATTGAAAGGAGATCCACTGAACTGAAGGAAGCTTGGTAACAAAGCTCCTCAGAGATCGGTTAGCAAAACTCCCTTAAATTCATTACTGAATACAATTATGACATAAAAAGTAGGAGCTCACAGTGGAAACTTGCAGATTACACAAAATTAGGAGGCACCACTACCGGAAAGAAAAATCAAAATATCAAACAGCTAAAATATCGTGTTCCATGTAAACACAGCTAATGAACAGAAAGTAGTAGTATGAAGTATGAGTTAATAATGAAAAAAATTGCTACAATTTGAAACTTAATCACAAAGAAAAGGGAAAGGAAAAACCTGAAATGCATACGCTGATTTAAAGATGGACTTTCACAAACTAATTTGATGTAAATATGTAAACAAGCTATGCAGTTGTAAAATATAAACAGGCAAATTTTTCCCCCCCCCAGAAGTATTAATGTCATTACACAGTGAAACCTCACCAGAACTGTAATTCTTATTTTCTTCAAGGAAGATTAATTTAAACTGAAGAAAAACAGGGAAGGGCTATAGGGATGATACTGGGAATGAAGACCGTACATTCACAGAGAATAAAAGACGTTGGCTTGCTCTACCCTGCCAAGACTGAATAGGAATATGATTCTTCTGTAAAAGTATAGTCAGCAAAGCATATACACTGGAGATGAACTATTTAAGTCAAAAAGACAACATTGGCACAAGAACAAATAAGTATAAACCGGCTATAAATAAATTTATGCTGCAAATTAGAAGATTTGTAACTCCCAGGGCAGTAACATTATTGAACAGCCAACCAGAGTCCTGAAGGACAAAAATAATTAGCTCATGTTAAGACACAGCTTTATCATTTTATATTATAATATATAGTGACAGTAGGGGACTGGACTTTCCCTAGGCCCTTTTGTATTTTATGTACCCATCTCAGAAGGGTTACAGAGCTCTTCTTAGCCTGTGGAAAACTGGTGGGACTATGCCAGTGATAAGAACATTAAGAGAAAGACAGAAAATATTAACTTGGCACAGAGCCACGCCAAAGAACGAACTATTGCTTCCAAACTGGGGCTAGCTCCTTTACGTCTACCTCAGAGAATGGGCAAAGTCCATTTCTGTCCATATGTGGGTATATTTCAAGATGATTTTGGGTAAGGAAAGGAGTAAATAGAAATAATACATTTCTGCTCCGTTCTTCAGCATAACTCACTTCCTTGTCCCCAGTTACCATCACCTAAAGGTTAAGCTCAGAACAGCATTGCAGAGCCCAGCATTCCTTCCACTTACATGGCAACACCATTTTTCTTCAGATGTGCACTGCCTCTTCATTCCTATTTAAATACTAATGCACTTTTTTCATATTTTTTTCCTTATTTAACTAATAGTAATTCACTAATACCCTCTAGCATTGGCACCTACATTGCTGTATGATAAAATTCTGTTAAGCTACATGCAGAGACCTCCACAATATCCATTGCGTAATATGCGTTATTTCTGTTGTGGGTTTTTTTGTTTGCTTGCTTGTGTTTTTTTGTTTTTTAAATGGATATCTTCAGATACTGCTTAGAGATTGTGAAAGTGGTTTTCCTTTTATGAACTTCAAGCATGTGGCAGTGATCAAATGGGTACAGCTGTCCTTTAAGGACATTGGCAATTATTGTCATCATACCTCCTGTTAGGCAGTTCAAATTGCTTAAAACTTTGATAATGATTACTTGACTGCATTTAAATGAAGGTCGTTTACCCTTCCATTCCCTACTTATATAGCGTCTTTCGTGCAACACGCCTCAAGGCCCTTTCCAAAGAACACTAATCAGTACACAAAATTATATTGAAGCAAATAACCTTGTCACAAATTCCATTACACAGTAAAAGCTAAATAAAAAATAATAGCTTTCCTGTCTATATTTAAAAATATATATCCACTTAGTGTCAAGCTTTTCAAGCAGAAGAGAATGCCACAAAAGAGCATGGATCGTACTGCACAGCAAGGAAGGGAAAAGTAAACTATTGCTGTGACACATTTAACCAATATCTGCCCTACCTTACCAATACAATGGGTAATTGAAAAAAATCAATATTTTTCAAATGCTAGCTCATGTTAAACTAAAAAGTTTTCCATGGGAATTTCAAAGGAACAGCTGAAGTCATGCTCAAGAGGGCCAACCAGTCAGCGGAACAGAAATCACCTTGTCTTGCAATAATAACTGTTTTACCATTTGATTGAGGCAAAACTGGCATCAATCTGACATTTACTTAAAGGAAAACTGTAACTAATTTGCTCAGCCTGTCTGTTCAAAATGGAAGAAGGACTTCTTCCCATAAGTAAAGGTAATTTCTTACATACGTATGCATACAACCTCCTACATTACACTAACTTGTACAAGTGAATGTACTTCCCTTGCTTGCAAGTCAAGACAGGAGACATGACAATGGATGTCACTCCCATTCCATGGTGGGCTTGTT
The DNA here is from genome assembly GCF_023638135.1 of Falco biarmicus. NCBI lineage: Eukaryota > Metazoa > Chordata > Aves > Falconiformes > Falconidae > Falco > Falco biarmicus. The sequence continues at coordinate 24,471,956 of NC_079295.1, read as the reverse complement.
GGCTACTGTCCTGGTTTCAGCTGGGATGGAGTTAACTTTCTTCTTAGTAGCTAGTACAGTGCTGTGCTTTGGCTCTAATGTTAGAACAACGTTGGTAACGCACTGATGTTTTTAGTTGTTGGTGGGTGATGTTTATACCATGTCAAGAAGTTTTTGGTTTCTCTGGCCTTGCCAGCTAGTGGTCTGGAGGAGCACGGGAAACTGGGAGGGGACATAGCCAGGGCAGCTGACCTGAACTAGCCAAAGAGATATTCCATACCATGGGACATCATGCTTGGTATATAAACTTCAGGGTCAGCTGGGGCTGGGGGATCGTTGCTCAGGGACTGGCTGAGCATCAGTCAGCAGGTGGTGAGCAGCTGTATTGGGCATCACTTTTTTTCCTTTCTCCCTTTTCCTTTGGATTTTATCCTTTTCCCCATCTTTCCGTTCTGTTATTATTATTGTTGTTGCTGTTCTTTCCGTTTTATTCTGTTTCAATTATTAAATTATTCTTATCTCAACCCCTGAGTTTTACATGCCTTTCCGATTCTCCTCCCCACCCCTCCAGGTTGGGGGAAGCAAGCAAACGGCTGCATGGTGCTTGGTTGCCGGCTGGGGTTAAACCACAACAGCACCTTACTGGTAACCCCGACACTGACTGTAAATACAACAGTCTCCACCAAATCCAACAGGCTCTCTGAGCTGCTACAAATTGACATAACTAAAAATATCAAGTAGAAACAGCCTGGAAATTACCTTTCCTCCTAACGAAACAAGTGATTTCATACACTTTAGCTGCAAACTCAGCTCTTCCCTGGTCACAAGTTTGGGACCATAACAGAAATTGCAGAAAAGCTATCCACAGAGGAAGCTAAAATGACAAAAATTTTAATTCACTGATAGATGTAGCATTGTGTTCATAGCGTTATCTGTGCTGCAGAATATCACACACACACCACAAAAATACAGTGATCACTCTTGCGGATATATTCTATGGTAGTTTCTCATCTGAAAGAGCAGAAACAAAATCAAATTCACTGAAACCCTTCTGAAGACAGAAAACATCTAAAAAAAAAAATCAGAGGACAACAGGCATACCATATCCCATATAATTTAACTCTTTTTTTGGCTGACAGAAATATAGCAGGGAAGGGGAAGAAATGAAAGATTAAGTACAAGAGAAAGCAGTAAAGATGTCCAGAAATAAAAGGTACTCAAACCTCTTACCCAAATATTTGCATTATTGCTGATATTAGCTTATAAAAAATGAAGTTGTTGAGGAAATAAAATACAAATTAAAGAAGAGAAACAGAAAATTTGGAAAACTCACTTTAAAATTAGAGAGAAAACAACTGAAATACAAATAAATAAAACTCTCACTGCACAGTAGTGCACAAAGATGCCAGCGCTTAAAGTGATGAAACAGCTGTTGTTCAGAGTCCTGGCTGCCAACATTTATACATAGTTTGGCATACTATACGGTGATCTTTTCACATACAAAACCAAACACAATTCTCTTTTGGAACCTACAAAATTCTTCTGCAATTCCAACAGAAATGATTTATTGGTCAATTGACACTTTTTGAATGAATTCTTCTTCAAGTATAACCTAGGAAATTCCATCTCCTATCAGTTATGTCAAATTTGACAACCTCACGTGAAATTTCTCCTTTCTTAATTATTTTATTATCTCATTAATTCTCCCAATCCATAGTTACACTCCCATGTCTCCCTCTGAAGAATTCCTCTTCTTCCTTGAAGAACCTTTCAAGAACCTCAAATAAACAATGATTGCCCTTGGCAATCTCTTCACTTTACCAAATATGTGCTACTACTGTCATTTCCCTTCAGAAACTAACTAGTGCTTATGCATCAGTTTTTCTCCACCTTTCCTTTAGGATTTCCAGAAGGAACAACAAAAGTGATCCTCTCAGAGCTAGAGCTAGAGGTGTCTGATTCTCACTACCATGTGCTATGATAGTTATGTACCTGTGCTTCCCCAACCCTGCCAAAAAACGTACTTTTGAAAATCATGCATTGCAAACCACATCTTAGCTGTTGTCTAGTATTCCTATATATGATGTGACAACAAAAGGTGAAATGCACCATTATCAAGCATATGTTTTGGTGGCCATGCTGAAGGGAAGGGCATAGTATGGATACCACTCTCAGAACTGCTGACCCCTTGGACAGGCTGCCCAGGGAGGCTGGGGAATCTCCTTCCTGGAGACTGTCAGACCTCAACAGGACAAGGCCCTGACTGACCTGATATCATTTTGAATTAGCCCTGCTCTGAGGAAAAGGTTGGGCTAGATGACATCCAGAGGTCACTTCCAATCCAACTTGCTCTTTGCGAATCACTTTGGAATTTTTGATCATTCCAGAAATACAGTGTAGTACCTCAAATCAACTGTGTGCTATTTCCCTTGCAGTCTGATACCAGAAGCAAGAAATACAAAGACTGGACCTCTTCCCCAGCAATATTGGTAGGAGATTTAGAAGATTATTCAGCTTCTCTTGGACTGTAGCCACTTTTACGGATTGTGAGAACAGAGAAGATGTATCATACCAGAATGGGGACAACAACCTCAAACGAATACACAACAATCATCAGTACAGCAGCCATATCACCTGCAATGGGGTAAAACATGGAACTAGCCATTGTTTTGGATAATTTAGAAGGATAACAGTCAGAAAAGCCAAGTATAGTGTCACCACCTTTGCCAAATGATCCCAGCTTTTTCTGGAATACAGGTTTCAGATGGTTTTGAGGAGAGATTCTGTACATATATATTGATCCCTCCCAATATTGAGGGAAAAAACAGAGTTTGCCTTGTCTCAGACAGTTGGTACATAACCTAGAAATACTGTTGTCAATCTAGTGGAGATTAGAGGTGGCTGAATTTTCATGACTTTAAATTTTCTCAAGAATACCGTTATTTCTGCAGACTGAATTGGAGGATCATATACTTCATCTTCTTCAAGACCTTCCTGTCCTTTTGCTACTCAGTTATGGCTAATCATCAAACTGCTCTAATACTGTTTCCCCAACCCAAGGATCAACTCAGTGCTTTTGGGGACAGTCCCTGCTCACAGCAGTATAGAGATTATTTCAGACACAACTGGAAATGGCAGAGTCCCTTTGGGGTTGGCTTTTGCTACCCTAGCATCTAATACAGAATAAATATGCTAAGAGCTCCAAGTCAAGTGCAGTACGCTCCAATAAAAAGAAAAGGAATAAGAAACAAAATTATTAATGGCAGCACAATAAAAATAAAGAACCTACTCAAAAATAAGTAGCACATCAATTAAACAGAAAACCTGAGAGAACAAAGAGGTGCTCAAGGCTACCAAGTACCTAATTCTAGAGAATTCATTCTTCAAGATATTGAGCATCACAGCACTGAGTTGGCAAAATAAGTACATAAATCACTGCAAAACCTTGTGTGTTTTCCAGTAGGAATGTGCCTACCCTAAAGTCAAATTGAAATTTTTTGAATTAGTGTTTAGCAATCAAGATGGCAGCTTGCCAAACCAGCTCTTTTAAAATGCTTTTCCTTGGAGAAGTTTCACATTGGTAAAGTCTTCCACAATTACATTTCCTCTGGAACTAATTAAAGAATAATATTTTTCATAATCATGTTTTAAAAAGCTGATTTTCAAATGTTGTAGAGATACAATCAATTTTTAGAACTTTAGACTAGGCCATCAGAACTTTGGAAAGTATTTTCAACACAACCTGGAAAGACACCGAAAAATTAGCAGAGTATAGGCTCCCCAAAGGATGCCAAAATTTGGATTTCTTCTACCACTGTTTAAAATTTTTGAATATGTCTAGACATGGAATTTAGTTTTCAAATCAAAATTATTTTGAAAGGAAACATTGTTGTATATCATTCAACTCTTAAATCCTAGCCACTCAGGAAGAAAAAAAAAATGTTAAAGTTTTATGGTTGAGTATACAGTGATTATTTTCATTATCTGACAATCACAGGGGGAGTGTTATTTGATAATCACAGAAGCAGGAAGGTTTATTTTTTTACTTTGCTACAAATGTAATATATATTATTGCCTCTGCTACAAAAACTCAGAAAGCCTGACTAAAGATTGCACATAATTCCATAGTGTTGCCTTCATTGTTGAATGTCAACCATCATGCCTCTCAGCTGCTATCATATGATAGATACTCTATCTTAAAGGTGGTCACCACAACGCAGCCACTTCTGGAGTAGAGTGACATGTGCTATTAACACATGGCAGATTATGATCCCTGTGCAGAAGAATGCTGTTTATCTGAAAGTACTACAGAAGAAATACAGGTGATCTTCAGTAAAAGACAAACATGGCATCTTCATGACACAAAAACAAACCATGCAACTCAAAACTATAAATGTTTAAGACTATACAACTATTTATGATCTTACTTTAGTAAGTAACCTTACTACGCTGTCTGGAGAATTGGTTTAAGGTATCTCAGTGGGACTTAGAGCATCCAGACATAAACTGGCTGAACTGTTAACCTGAAAGAAACCATTCAGTATTGCCCTAGAATTAATTAGTTCCACTTTAGCATGGAAAAGGGTTTCAGTGGGAAAAGTGCCAGAAGGACAGCCATCAAAACAGACCTCTGATAATCACCAGAGAGCTAGAGTATTAATCTATCTGATTAATCTGTTGAGCTGTAATAGTTCCTCAAGGGCAGTGTGATGAGTTGGTAAGTGAACCTGGTGTCATTCTTCTGTCTCCTGCTCCAGAAGGATACAGGTCTGTACGAGAAAGCTTGCTGGCAACAGCAGTACTTCCTATTTGCCCTAATAGGAACTGGTCAGAAGCAGCTGGATACTTCTCCAGACCCACCAGATGCTATTTTTGCCAATAATTTTGCAATGCTTTCTCTAGAACCACAGTGTCTTTGAAAACATTAAGTAGGGATTGAGATACTTGAGAGGAATAGTTAGCAATGGTACAATACTAGAGCTACTATGGAAGCCAATCCTGATACAAGAATAAAATATACTCTGGTAATAAGGTTTGTCAGAAGAAGCCTCACTTCCAGGGAGGCAGCAGAGGTTTTTGACCACCAGAGGAGAAAAGCTACAGAATAAATATGATCATAGCTGACTGTAAAGCTACTGTCAGCCTTTTGCCTCATTAAAGCAGGTGTGTTACATTAGAACACCATAGCATTTTTGGCTTCTGCTGGGTATCGAATGTTGGGAGCTACTAGGTCTGGGGAGGGAATGAGATATCACTGCATTTCAGAGAAGATTCCCTGTCCCTCCTTTTCAAAAAGGACAAACATATTTATTTCATCTTCTGGTCCCCAAGAGAAAACTAGTTAAAGCTATCTAAATCTGAGGTGCCGGAGAAAGCCTGATGGCAGAGACAGCATTATCTGCCAACCTCCAGTAAGGATTTTGGTGACGGAGCAGAAACATTTATGGTATCAGTAAACTCCTACAAGCATTTGAACTGACAACTGCGGGGAACAACTAAGACAAAGGCCAGTTATTGCCAAGGACAATCTGCAATTAAGAATTTCACAGACAAAATGTAAGACAAAGGAAATAGACAGTAAATCATTATCAAACAAACTGAAATAGAGAAACTAAAACAAAAATTTAACATACGAAATTATTCCAAGAAAAGACAAAACTATCCCGGTGACTTAGAGTTTAGAAAAGCTGCTCATGCTGAATCATCAGGAGCCATATTTTCATCTGTCCAGATTCCTGCTGTAGGAAATGCTTGCACAATTTCTGTCATTTTTTAAAAAGACAGTATTTCCTACCAAGCAGAAACCTATCCTATCCTAATCAGCTAGTCTCCAATTGGCAGCTGTGTATGTGTAGAATATTTCTAAAAGGGAGCCAGGTCACCAAAGGAAGCATCTACTGAGCATCTTTTCTTTTACTCGTTGACTTTCTACTTTCCCTCTGTGCATTACACAGTTTTCCCCTCCTCTGCTGGCTGCCTTGGCTCTGGAATCACACTGGGAGTCAATCATTTTGCAGTATCTGACCCAGAGTATTGATTCAATGCTGTGAAAGACACCATTCAGTCATAATCAGTAAAGAAACCATAAAACTATATTATTATTATTTACTTTCATTCCTTCACTCCAGTAATATGACTAAACAGCTTTAACTTCTTTCATCGACTCTCTACAGTAGCTACTTCATGCCAGCAAGACAAGAAATAAAAATTAAAAAAAAAAATGATGAGGTCCAAACAGGCCTTTTGGAGCACCATCATATCATGCTTTACAACGTGTCCCCCTCTTCAAAGTAACAGTTGGCAGCCTTTTAATATCCTTCTTTGAAAGACAAATTTAGTTTCTTTACCTATAGTTTTCAAACGGACGCATGCTACTCTCTTAACCTTTCATAACAAACCTGTTTCCTACTCTTTCTGGTGTCTGTAAACCGACACCAGACTCCCATGAAATACCCCATTAGTCCCACTGCTGACTTCTGGTTTCACCTGATGTCACTTTTCATTACCACAAGCAATTTAAAGCTTAGGCGTTCTGCCATAGCTGAGGAGACATAAAAGACCAAAAATTACTTTAGAAAAATTATTTCTCAGAAAAAGCCTAGGAAGAATTTATAAGTCTCCTCTCTCTATTATTTTTTCCAATCAGCAGTTATTCCAAAACCTGAAGTGTTTTCCCCTTTATTTAGCCTTGCATTAATAATAAAAAAATATTATTTTTTTAATTTTACAAGCCTATAAGGCATAAAGAATCTTTTCAACAAACACAAAGTGAATTATGATGGAGCCAATCCCCAAGCTCGAAGACGATAAAAATATAGGTAAAAAAATCTTCTCTATGTTCTCTTGCATGGCTACCCCATGTCTTGTCAACCCAATACGGATGGGAAGAAGTAAAGAGTATCTCCAAAAAAGAGAAGGGGGAAAGGAATCATCATCATCAGAGAGAACAACTAATAAAATACTTTAAACAGAAATTACATTAGTTACTGGGGACCAATAAAGATAGAAAAACCAAGCAATCCAAATAGCATGTTGATGAATCTCAAAGCTTTTGTCTTGCAGAGCCTAGTAGAAGAATGCACTGAGAATTACTTTTTGCTTTATACTGTCCAATCATTCTGTTTGTATCCCTGTGATGAAAGGATGCACCTGATGGAATAAGTCCCAAGTGCAAGAGTCTTTAATGGACAATCTGTACACCTGAATCATGAATTACTTTACCAACAAACCAACAAGTTTCAAAGGTTTGTCTTTTTGTGGAGGCTCAGCACAAGACACTGAAGAAGCCAGCCAAGTACTGCCTGAAACAGTTATCATCCCAGCTGCAATGAAAAACGAAAATAAAATCTTCCTTTGACATAAAAAGTAAAAAATAATATTATAAAGATACGTCTTGAAATACAAACCAGACATTTCACATTAAATATTTCCTGTCTATTGTTAACTTCAAATGAAGAAGATCTAGGACGCCTTCTTTTTCCTCCCTTTTAAAATTCTATTAAACACATCAAATTCAAATCATGAGAAACTCATATGTATTTGAATGGGAACAGTAGCTTCGAAGCTGAGAGAAATAACTCTGAAGGAGGAAAAAAATAAGTTCCCTTACCCCAAGATGAATCTTTTAGTCTCTCTTCCTCAATTCCATCCTTCTTAAGATGAAGCTTGGAAGAAGAATCCATAGTTAGATGTATACAACAAGTTACTCCCGCTCATTAAAATATACCTTTCAGCAAAAGAGAATTCAAGGGAAGAGTGAAAATGGCTTGAGGTTGAGCTGAAAGTTAGTTTTATACCAGCCGGTCAAGAAGTCAAATCTTCTTTCTCACTTTTATCAGAACATAATCTGAGGAATGTTGTAGATCAGAGACTCAAACAAAGGAATTCTGAACCCTTGATATTCCTAAACAACTTGTCTTATCTAACTGAGAAGCAGTGGGGTACACCTTTTGTAGTAACTCATACTCTTTGCCTAGGTATTTGTAAAGTGATCATTATTCAAATATGGATAACCCATTTAAACAACAAGTTCTTTGGGATCCTTAGGGTTGGATGAAAGTATAGACTGACAGTATTTAGCTAGTATCTACAGAGAAATGTTGTGGAAGGGCTATTGGGAACTGAGGTTTAACAGGAAAAGATTTGGGACTTGGACACTGTGTTATGCCAAGTCCCACATGTGAGTCATTTAATTCTTTTCTCTGGAGAACCGATTAATCCCATTCCACTACATCAGTGGCCAGTCATAAGATACTTTATAAATGCACCAAGCTGTTCCCAGTGCTATTACCAAACAAAGTAAGAATATTTTCTTCAGTGTGAAGAAACATTACATTCCTTCCTCCTACAATTGATAGCAGTATTGAAAAACTACTTAGGTGAACGGTTAGACATCACTAAAATCTTGTTACATGACATACCAGAAATCTCACTCAAATCAAGCAACACAGATACAGAGATCAGTGGGGGCAGAAAAAAAGGGAAAAGAAAAAAGGAAAAGTAGAAAAGATAAATGCTTGGATAAAGCACTTCTCATGAACCCTTTCTTGCTTGTCAGCAGAGCCATAAGCATGTCCAGAGAATTTTAAGCATCCCACGAGGCAGGGATGATCATTGAGGGGGAGTGTTGATCTGCTTGAGGGCAGGAAGGCTCTTGCAGAGGGACCTGGGCAGGCTGGACTGATGGGCCAAGGCCAATTGTATGATGTTCAACAAAGAAAAGTGCAGGGTCATACACTCTGGTCACAACAACCTCACACAACAGAAGAGTGGCTGGAGAGCTGCCTGGTGGAAAGGGACCTGGGGGTGCTGGTTGACTGCTGGCTCATGGGGAAGACAATCCTGGCTTGTATTCAAAACAGTGTGGCCAGCAGGACTAGGGAAGTGATTGCCCCCCTGTACTCAGCACTGGTGAGGCTGCACCTCAAATCCTGTGGTCAGTTTTGGGCCCCTCATGTCAAGAGGGACATCGAGGTGCTGGAGCGTGTCCAGAGAAAGGCCATGAAGCTCGTAAAGGGTCTGGAGCACAAGTCTTAAAAGGAGCAGCTGAGGGAACTGGGGCTGTTTAGTCTGGAGAGGAGGAGGCTCAGGGGGGACCTTATCTACCTGAAAAGAGGTTGTAGGCAGGTGGGGTCAGTCTCTTCTCCCAGATAACAAGTGGAAATGGCCTCAAATTGCACCAGGGGAGGTTTAGATTGGCTATAAGGAAAAAAATATTCACTGAAAGGGTGGTGAGGCCTTGGAACAGGCTGCCCAGGGGAGGTGGTAGGATCACCACCCCTGGAGGTATTTAAAAAACACATAGATGTGGTGCTTAGGGACATGGTTTAGTGATGGACATAGCAGTCCTCTGGTTAACGGTTGGACTTTATGATCTCAAAGGTCTTTTCCAACCTAAATGATTCTGCAGTTCTGTGATTAAGAGAAAGGGTATGTGAAGGAATATATGTGAAAGATATTTTGTGTCCACTGGAAGTGCTATGACACAGGCACTGGGTCTCAGAATTTCTCCACTCAGAATCTGTGATGGTAACAGATCTGCCTTTCAACAACAATTTAATTATCTTGGTCACTGCCCAAAATGTTTTCCAATCTAAGCCATGTTTTATAACAAATCTGTAGAGTTCCAGACTGCTACAGAAAGCATTACAGAAATGGAAAACATATTACTGGCTAATGCAGTTCCTATAAGTAGCACTTGTAATAAATAATTAAAATAATATGTACTGCTGATTTGCAGTGAAGGGAAAAAGCCCTGCTGCACCTGGCTGACAGTCCTACAGATACTGCTGAAGATAGGAACATTGTATTTTACTGCTGAGATGTACAATGCCTTCAACTGAAGACCAAACCTGACTAGAAAAGAAGTATAGCTCAGTTGTTTCTAAGAATCCATGATAATGTATTGTAATCCAACAAATAATATTTAAACAAATGTTGTTCAAAAGCATTACCTTCTCCATAATGCACCAAGTTGTTGTCCTTTCCTATTTATGTGCTACAGATATTGTAACAGCTCTGGTACTCGCAGCGCACTGGAAGCTCATGCCATACATGTTTTCCCCAAAGGTCTCAATAGTATGAGCTGCAGCTCTTCCACGACAGTCCCAAAAATCACTGCTCATTTGCCAAGGCCCTGTTGACAATCTTCCACTCCAGGAATCCTTTCAAACTCTTTTGCGCTTTCTGGACAATGTTTGTTAATTATGGGGAAAAAGAGGTGTTTGATTTCCCCTGCACTGCTGTTGCAAAAACAGCGATCTTGGCCAGTTACCACACTGGGCTTCCTGAAAACAGACCAGAAAACCCAAGAGATCTGTCTCCTCTGCTCTGGACAAACACACACACAAAACTGTTCTGTTCACAGAAAAGAATTAAGAGGTGAATTACATTTTTTAATAGATTATTTTCTAATAATATAAGTGTTAAAATAGCGGGGAGTCGGGGAAGCCACTTTCTAAATTCAATAGGATAACAGTCTTTCTTTTGGACCCTGAGCTTATCCCTTCAAGTTCTAAAAACAAAACCACAGAACTGGCAAACAAATTTATCATATTATTGTTGGCATCAAAACAGAGGAACTTTTAATCTATTTCAGCTGAAATCATATGATCCAGTAGCCTGGGGGAAGGGATATTAATAGCAGGCAGGGCAAAGAGGAGAAGAGAGCCACTTTCCTCAGCCCGCAGCTAAGCAGCAGGTTCTGCACGGCCCTTCTCCAGCACCCACCCAAGCACAGGGAGCCAGCAGGGTGGAAGCCCAGCAGCAGTGGGCTTGCAGAGGTAGCGCTGGGCACCAGGGCTCAGTGGTTTCTGACAGCCCGCTTCAGCTCCGGGCTCACACCACAGCCCTCCCGATGCCAGCCGAGCCCACTTCTGATTATAGCTCATTTGAAGAGCTTTTAGGCTACTTCCACAATAGACTGTGTGCTATTGTACTCAGGATTGGAAAAGACGACAGAGACAGCACTGAGAAAAGTAAATTGGCTATAAGGAAGTCCCTATCTCCTGTGTGGTATTGATAACATATTCCTTTAACAAGGGGCAGGAGTGAAGGAAAAAACCAAAACAACCAAGGAAGATGGAGAAATGGCTTTCATCAACAGAAATGCATACATCAGCCAACAAGCTGAATAATCACAAAAGGGGGAAAAAAACCCTGATCCAAGCATTAATAATTCAATTAGTAGTCATTGAAATAACATTGATTTTAATTAATCTATTTCACATCACTGTTCATATCCTATGTGCTTTCTATTACAGCTTAAAAATCATTAGTGTATGAGCCTGCTAAGTACTCATATCTTTAAAAATAACAAAAAGGAGACACAAACTTGCCAAATAAATATTTTAAAGCCTCAAACAGTCAATAAAGAAAAATGAAATCTAATTGCTTGTCACTGTGCATTACTAATATGGAATACACTAGTATGTTGCCAGCAGTATTATATACATAATTTGATTCACTGGAACTTCAGTGTATTAAAATCCTGGTAAAACCTGTATCAGCCACCAAAGTATCCACTTACCAGCTTGTATTTGCACAATACAATACCTGGCACTGTTCAGCGACTGAGGCAGAACACTTTTCATTTATTCTACTGCTCTGAGCTCATCCAAAATACACAGGAACAAAAAAAGTACATGTTTCTGTCTGAAGTAGGCCCAGTAGATCAATAGAGAATATCTATGTCCATCACAGAGCTTTGCTGGAGATGATGCAGAACAAGGCACATTTCTAAAGGAAACTCCAAGAGCCACTGTAATTCCTAAAGCTCTGTGCACCAGAGCCAGCCAGAGCTGGCGTGCAAGAACTGAGCTTCTCTGCTTTAGGATATAATTTCTCTGTTTCACATTGGGTAACGCTGACACTCCAGCCTTGGCCCTTTGGCAGGGTACTTTACCAGTGAGTCCCTACCAAGATGGATAAAAGATAAAGAAGAGAGATGCATAGGCAAATGCAGTTTGATGGAGAGCAGCACAACCAGTCTGAACTGCCTGGTATAGCAAAATGATTTTAGAAAGAGATAAAAATATGCTCCTCTTTACATTCTCTTATTGTTACCCTTTATATCATAGTGATGTAGTGAATCCACAATTATTGTTACAATTTATTTTCTTTGATTTATTTATTTTTACAATATGTTGTGGAAATTTCCAACTTTGGATGCAGTCTGATGTTCTTCTATCTAGCTGAGTAACTACAGATCAGAGGAGCGACAGTCCAAGCACTGGGGTTTTAGACAAGGGTTTTTGCTTCCTATAGGTCTCTAATTAAGCTCAGTCAATTTTTATTAGTTTCCACAGGTTCAGATTTCATTGCAAGGCAATGAAAATACTTTAAATCTTTTCACTGTCAGTCATCTGTCTTTGCCCAAGAGAGCCTTTCACATCACAGCTTTTACCTTTTTCTCCAGCAATGCTCATACTTGTTCTCTTAATTGATACTTGTTTACACTAATGATTTCTGCTATGTGTGAAATACTTTCATGTGTAAAATAAACTGTAAGTAGCGTTTCTCCATCTCTACCCCAAACTCATTATCTAAATGCTACAGGTTACTCCACGTTTCTGTACACACAAAACACAGAAGTGCTGTTTTTCTTATTTAGTAACAGTTGTAGTCACCTTAGGTGTGCTGGCAGTTCAGCAAGAGGCACAGCCTGCCACTGCACATTATCACAGGATAATAGGACAGAAGAATTTACATTCCAGATACCTTTCCAAAAAATACCATAATTGGCTTATCAACAGTACTCAACCAAGTGCAATATATAGCTCAGGCAAAACCTTATTTTATATATGTGTACCTATCTAAATATATACTTGTATAGATAGTATCTGTATCTTTTTTTCCACATCACATGCAATATTGAGATACGTTATCTTTTCCAATGGCATTACACACCTTGCACCAGCCTGCAGTATGTAGATACAATAAGCACTATCACTTAAACCACAAAAAACTTTGCATGCCACATCTGTAAACAACCTTATGCACTTCAGTTTCCACAGAAGTATGTGTGTGTTAAAGCTTTTTTACCTGAAAAAAGAAAAACACTAATAGCACCATGGGAATCTCAAGAAAGGCAGGCAAATTATGATCACGTTTACCATCTAATTTGCTCTCTGAGGCTTGTTCAAACACTGCAAACATTGTGCTCCTCTTCTTCATTTGTTCTGACAAGCAGGATGACAACTAATCACCATCAAGAGCTTTCCCACTCTCCAGGCCCCAGTTTTCTGTTTATCCAATTTGATGCCTTCCAGCCAAGGAAACTGTTAGCCTTCCCTGCCACCCCAGCTGAGAAAGCCAAATCTCTAAGGCCGGATTTCAACTAGAAGCCTTGTAGGGTGTGAATCCGCAGTGCTAAGCAGGAATAAAATGAGCCCTTTCTGCTGCGTGTTGTGCAATAACACCACCAGTGGGTTCTGTATAGGGTGACAAAACCAACCGAGGTTGGCAAAGAAGATAGGAGGTTGACACGGAAAAAGGAGCCTGAGGAAAGGAGAGGCATTCTTCACCCTCTTCCTTCATTTCGCCCAAACAACAGATCTCCAATCTACCAAAGTGTTGCCATGCAAGTCCTGAAATGTGCAAAAATCAGACACACACACAAAAAAAGGGGATAGGGGGAAGCTTGGAGAATACTGGGAAGTTACTTCAAGAATGTCTGTCCTTTGATAGATCAAGCTATTGCACTGATTGGCCTTGATAAGGCTCAGCTACCCAACCAAATTACCTTGGCTTAATGAGTTAAGCCAGTGTCACTGTCCACATTCCCCCTCTTCACTCACAGCCTAAGCAAGACAAGACAAATTGAAATGAAAAAGGACTAAGCCATACCATTTCACATGCCCATTGGGCTAAAACAGTATGCAGTAGATACCATTCCTTAGCAGATGCATAAGCCATAAAAATTTCAGATGGGCATTTGTTATAAACCTAAAAAGGAAAGTGATGTTGAAACTTTAATATTTAATAATGTAAAAAATATGTAAACACATGCAAATAAGGAGTCACTACAATTCAGCCTTGCTGAAGAGGGGTCATATGAAAACCGGGTAATGTGTTAAGCAACATATATGGCATAAACAACCACCAAAATTTTAATTGCTTTAGCTGTCTGAGAGTATGAAGGAAATAATGTCAACTGGCAGCTGGCTAACTCCAGATTCATCACTTTTAAGAGATCTTGACCTTCATGTTGACCAAACCCATACCAAAAAGTCTTTCTTTTTCTTTATAAGCATTTGAAATATGCAGCTAGGCTTTAATTGACAGAAGGTACACACGCTTTTACCATTCCTTCTGTCCCTTTGCCTACAAACAGCAGCCCGTAACCCCAGCCAACACCACCAGTACCACCAACCAGCACCACTGCGTCAGATTATATCTATACAAAATATTCACATTAGGAAGCCACCTGGCTCAAACTCTATGTTACATTTTTGAAAGGTTATTAAAATTTTCCCTGGATCTTAACAATCCTGTTGCTTACACACATAATTAAACAGGCTGCACTAGAATACATTTTGAGTCAGGTGATTGCTCATGAGATATTGTGAAAACTTATCCTAATAGAGAGTGCACAGGGGGGTGTGTGTGTCATTTTTTTATTGGTTTTTTTTTCCCCCACCCCCAAACATTCTTCAACTATTTTCACACCCTTTCTAACATCAGGAGTTTTTTTTTCTTTCTAAGAGTTCACTCCTTTTTTTAATGCTTACTGAAGAAAAGGTGCAGAAAAAAAGGATGACAAAATGCAAGTATCTTCAGAGCCTCATACTTAGCAAAGGGGTAAACCAGGCCGTGTATAACCCATACCATTTCTTACAGAAGTACTATTTGAAACAGAGAGTCATTTTGCAAACTAAAGACTGCGAAGATTTCAGTAAAAGAAGACCTAATAAAATTTTTTGGAATTAGGTTGGTATACTCTCGGGAGGGACAAAGGGGGGAAAAAAGCCATTCCCCTTGCTCCTGCTGCTTCCAAGAGTACTTGCAATTTCCTTTTCTTGAAAAAGATTTAGGGGACAGGAACATCAAGGCTGTTGTCTCTGCTGTATGTTACATGAGGGCCTTCAGTTTGTTCTCTATTACAATGATAAATATCTTCATGGCAGTGAGAGGTTCCCCGACATCACTCTGACATCCATGCATCACACCAGTCTACGGACCAAAGAGGTGGATTTTACTGATTTAATGACAGATCTGGTAGCCTAATGGATTTTAGATTAGACCAGTCCACTCTCATGTCAGTATATAATCTTCATAAGTGTCTAAGCCTGAAGATGTTCAGTGATAGAGCTGAACTACTTTCTCCAAATGCTTCATATGTTATTTCTATAGGTTATGATACTTAAAATGGTCCATATCAAATTCACAGGTGTCTTTTCTTTTAGCCATTACTGCTGTTTTCTAGTGGTTGGCTCATCTGTGATTTTAATTTGTACAGATCAATTAAGCCACTATCCCCAAAGTCACAGGACACTGCAGAGCTGCGAAAGATGAGCTAATGGATTTTTTTTCATCTTGTCTGCTTCACAGCATTAACTTGGAGGATCCTAAATTCTGAGCTTTTAGATCAGATGGATGTTTGCAAAAAGAAGCCAAAGCCCAAAAGTAACTTTCTTTAACATTCAGTATCCTGTGCAACTTCAGTGATGTCAACAGCATCAAGAGGGAGGTAAATCAGTGTCTGTTTTTGGCGGCTTTCCCTTTTCTGCCAATTAGAACAATCAGGCTCTAAATTTCACATTGAGCTGAAAGAAATTAGCAGCGTTATCTGGTCAAATGTTAAAGTAAATAGCACTTGAAGCATTAATCATAATTGCAGTTTTTCAAGTTATTCATACCGCACGGCCATTGGCTTATTTTCCCATCCTTACCATGGTGAATGTATTTTGATGAACGACATCTGCTTTGTCTATGCCAAAGGAGAGAGCTGGGTCTCAGCTGCTAAAGCAGCAGGCTGCCAAACAGCTGGGCTCACCTTTCCCAGAAAAGCCTTCTGCTGCTTCTGGGAGGCACTTGGGCACAGAGGAGCAGAGCAGGTGGGAGGACATGGTTTCAGACAGCCTTCTCCAAGTAATAGGGAGAAGAGAGCAGGGTGCAGAGACAGGTGAAAAGTATACTCAGGCTCCCAAGGAAGGAAACACATCCAAACCCTTTTCTGATTCTTAAATGGCTCATAAGGAGTATGTTTTAAAAAGTGTTATAACAACAAAAAGTCTTTTCATAAAGAAACAAGGGCTTTCTTGATGGGGAAGCAGGCTGTGCTTTAGGAAGAGTACTGTAATTATTTTCTAACTACAGCCACTATGTTTATAAATGAGCACAGACTGCAAGATTTTTCAAGTTATTTAATGCTTGCTGAAGATGACAGGATGGGTAAAATTCAATCAAAAGTGTAAGCAATATATTTTGAAATATAATAATTTCAGCTTAAAATTGCTTAAGAGAGATGCTCTTTCAATACTATAGCTGTGTAGACGATACTATGAAACATATTCTGGTCTTCCTACTCCTTCTAGCTATGCCGACCTCTCCTCAGAGCAGACTCAGTGCAGGTGTTTCCAGCAAATGCCCTTCTGTGCTACATGGGATTTGCATGCAGACTCCCTCATGAGAAGTGGAAAGCCAGAGACACCATGGCAGACGTGGGAAAAGAAGCACCACTGAGCAGCCACAGACCACTGAGAGTAATTGTTTAATAGCAGTTAAACTCTGTCCGCTGAAGTCAATGGGAATTTACCAACACTGACGGGACTTGGATTTTCCCTAAAGTATTATCAACTAAGCAAAGCCAACTGACTTAAAAACCCTCATGCTTCAGATGCAATACTCCTAGGTGGTGCTCGAAATCATTTTAGATTGCAGTTTCAGGTGGAAGCCTTTTAAACTTGTTTTTCCCTTTAAGGGCAGGTTTTCCTATAAAACAAGAGCGGTGTTCTCTTGCATTTGAACTTTGTGTAAAAATCTGTATTTCCAACACACCATAGTAAGTTTTTTATAGCTTGGTATGTTACCAGAAATTAAACAGCCCACACCCTTGCAGTGACTTACACACCACAAATAAGGACATGTAAGAATAGACTGAAATAGAAAGGAGTCACATGGTAAGAAGACTAGGAAATGCAAATATTTTACCTTGTCTTACTATCACCAGGTAGTTCTGAAAAGAACTACCAGCTACACAAATACAAAGCAAAGTACAAATACTAATCATTCTTATCTTTTGTATGTACTCTACATGCCTGAGTTAACTATTTAAACAAACATTAACAAGTGAGCTAAAGCAAAATGGCATCTCTTGTTTTGATCTTCCAAAACGCCAATGAACATCCTACACAGTGGGCCTGTCACAAGAAGCCCCATCAAATAAAATAAGATGGATTTACTTCCTGTTCAGCTACTTGCACAGCCTGTCCCTAAAGCAAAAATAACATCCCCAAGTCTTGCTGGAGAGAAAAAAAAAGCATATTTCTGTCTTTAAAACAGGCAATACTATAAAGTCTACTCCCAAGCCTCATAGGCTGCCCATATAGCCGGTGCAGTAACAGCCCGTCAAACCAAAGCACCCTGGCTGAGGGCCACCAGCCCTGCTCATGGGTACGCTACTGCGTGCACATGCTGGTCCACAGCATTGTGCACCAGCCTGGTTAGTCCAAAGCACACTTATCACAGTATCACCATTCTTCCATTTTAAGTTTAAAAGCCAACTGAACCTATATTGCACAAAAAAATCCCTCCGTAGTAGATTTTTTCCAAGTTCAATAAGAAAGGTATTGTATCAAGTAGCAGTAGCTAGGCAGTCTTTATTGGGCTCATAAAGGATTATGATTTTGCCCTATTCTCTGTATAAGTGAATTTCTTAAAATATCATTTTTAAAATGGCACTTCTTCTCATGATACTGTTTCTTTAATATATTAACTTTCCCACATCCCATACTTTTGATGGTTCGGCAATTTTCTAGTTCATTTTAAATCAGTTTTTGACAAAACAATGCCAACAGTTCAGTAAGTGTCCCAGTTGAATTTTACAATTTAGGTTTCTTTTTGAAATACCCTCTTACTGAATAGTTTTAGCAACTAATAAAATTATTCAATTTCAAAGCCAAAAGAATCACATTAAGCACTAAATTCACGGGGAAGGGGTAAGACTAGTGATAGTGAATGTTGATAGTAGATTTTGTTTTTAAGACTAGAAAAGGTTTTTTAAAATCAGTAATACATTGTAATTTAAGGTTTTCATGCATACTCTACTGTATGGATTTTTAGTTCTACTTTTGATGCTTTGACATACACATATACGGATGTGTACACATACATGCATACATGTATAGAAATATATGCATGTATATACAGATACATAGACACAGACACATACATACATACATGCACTGTTGTTAATATTCTCTGTTCTGGTTAAACAATAATGAACAAAAAATGTAGCAGAAAGTCACCACTATGAAATAAAATGTATTCTTATGTGCTAGATAAGATGCAAAACTAAGCTGAGTAGAACCCTGTTAAAGACATATAAATATTGTTTACATATACTCTGTGTGTTAACAGTGAAGTGAACTACTAATAGCATAGGTCCCAGTCTGTGATTTATGGTAATTTCATATCAGTAACACCATGATATCTAACTTCTAAATATTATGAACTCCTATAGCATTTTCACTTTGGAAGAAAGATATCGCATTATTAGAAGATCTCTTCTAAAACTAGGGATGTGAGCAGAGCTGCAGACCAAACTGTTCCAAAAATTTACCACACTCAACATCTAGTATCTGCCCATCCATTGCAGACAACCTTTCCCACCTAAGATAGGGGTGTTTCAGCACAAAGCGAAACACCTCAGGTTAAAATTTCCTTTACTTCAGCTGCGGTACTTTTCTTCAACTTCCAATTGAGAGAAATAACTAACGGTTGAAGGCAGGACCTCCCTAGATGGCTCCAACTTGATCCACAAGAGGCAACTGGACTTTTGCAAGTTAAAAAGTTGCATTTTAAAATCAAGCTTCATAAACCTCGCAACTATTGTGCTTCAATTCTAATATGGACAAAGAATGTTTAAACTCTCCATAGCTGTAACATTTAACATAAATACATCTTCTCTACAGTCCAAGTGAGATTTTCTTCCTTTAAAGATGGGCTAAGTACTTTTTTCTTACATATTAGTATTAGAGCAAGGTCAGCTCCAGAATCCCTAGAAGAGGGCATCACAAAAAGCCACCTAAAAATGACACCAAGAGAAGTGCCTGTTAAACATAACTGCCTTCCCCTCTCAAACTTTGTGTAAGTTTGACTCAGTCTCTTCCATTGTTAGTATTTGGTGAATGGAAATAATAGCTACAGAGTTTTTGTTATTCCACTACCATTTGTAAGATGTTTTGGTTGTACAAACTACACTAATATATGAATACATATTTTCATAAATTATATGAATCACAGAATCTGAAGTTTATTTTATGAACAGGAATGTTTTTCACTTTAATTCCCATTGCCCCAAAGTCAACTATATTGATAATTTCATCTCAGTAACTGTCCTGGTAAACATACAGTTACCATTTCCATTTCTTCTAAAAAGCATAAAATGCCTGCTACATAATAACAAAAATATTTCCAATTTCTGTCATCATTTGAAACAATTGGTACAAAAGAGAGAAAATTCAAGAACTAAAACTAATCCTGTGAGGAGTCTGCCTTAGCAGGGCACATTTCAGAACTGCGTGCCTTTGCACTTGGTTGTACAAACATTAACTATCAAGGTCATCACAGATTTATGTGGTGGTTTAGGTTTTCTTTTTGCATTTCTATTAACCTCAGAAATAAAAGCATTCTTCCAAAAAGTAATATTCTAAAATTCTAGAATAGCTTAGAACTATACTGAAGAGCTGCCTAGACTCAATGTCTTCAACAGTCTTCTCTCTCTTAATTTTCTGAGGTTCCAAGAATCAACCGCTACAAGTACTGCGTTGCGAAATGAAGCTGCTGTCCCTCCATAAGTAATATGTCCTTCCATTATGACATACACTTTCTAAAGCATTAGTATCTTCTTTGGGAAACCCACAGACTTTTCCTATTCACTAGTGTATTTGCGAAGAAATTAAAGGTAATTCTCAGTCCATAAATGGGAGCCTTAGGGGAAAATAAAAAATAATCTCAGCCTGTTTACAGTGAAGTAGGTTTGGAGGAGTGACTCACATGGGTAACCTTGATATAGAACACTTTTTTCTCACTATTTATTAGTGATGGATGTCCCATTCCACACCCCTTTCCTTGCTGGGCCAAGAGAATTCTGGCCATTTGTGCACCATGTAAAGCCTTCCAATTCACTTCAGGCTGGTAAGGAAAATGGGTATCAGAAGAATTGTGATTAGGGGTAGAGGGGAGATCTTTTGAGAAAAACCTGCTAAAAAACATCTCCAAAGTAATTTGTATTAAATCTATCATGTGTACTTAAGATTTGTAACTGAAACAAAAAAAAAAAAATATACTAGAAAGATTCTCTAGTGTTACAACTGCTAATTTAATTAATATTTGAAAATTTGAAGATGATTTCTGCAAATCTCTGAGGGATTTTGATTAACAATGTATCAGCACAACATAACCTCAGTACTCCGGATCCACTTTAACACTTTGTTTCCAGAACAGCTGAAGAAAGATATACCTAGTCACACAAGCATTGATGTTGGGACCATACTAAGTAACAGCAGGATTACACAGAATAACACTCAACATGCCTGGACCTACCTAGACCCAGGCATCCTTCATGCCCACATTTTGCCAGATAATTCTGACTAAAGGTCTACAGAATCAGTGACAGATGGGTGATCTAATTACAGCAAAGACCTTTGAGTGAAGCTAACCCAGCAAAATAACTTTTGCTGCTACTGTGGTGGGCTACCATTACAGAAAGACAGAAACTATTAGAAACTTTCCCTTGCATGCCAAGATTGCCACTGGACTACTGACACAATGGTAATGGGTTTACAAGAGATGACATGACTACAGACAAACGGTGATAACACAGGATTCACCTTTGTCCTGTCCTTCCTTGTGTATTGGTATGTCCCTTCAAACAGATTATCTGCAGGAGTACTGAGGAGCACTCATGTTGGAGAAAGATACAGAATAAAGTGGAGATCTCATGTGCATGTCAGCACTGGGACAAGCTCTGTTCAACTTCATCAGCAACCTGGACGAAGGGGCCGAGTGCACCCTCAGCAAGTTTGCTGCTGATACAGAGCTGGGAGGAGCGGCTGATGCACCAGGAGGCTGCGCTGCCATTCAGCCAGACCTGGGCAGGCTGGAGAGCTGGGCAGAGAGGAACCTAACGATGTTCAGCAAAGGCACGTGTAGGGTCCTGCACCCAGGGAGGAACAACCCCACGCACCAGTCCAGGCTGGGGGCTGACCTGCTGGGAGGCAGCTCTGCGGAGACAAACCTGGGGCTGCTGGGGACAGCAAGTTGCCCATGAGCCAGCAGTGTGCCCTGTGGCCAAGGAGGCCAGTGGGATCCTGGGGTGTGTCGGGATGAGCGTGGCCAGCAGGTCAAGGGAGAGGATCCTGTCCCTCTGCTCGGCCCTGATGAGGCCGCATCTGGAGCACTGTGCCCAGTCCTGGGCTCCCCAGTTCAAGAGAGACAGGGAACTACTGGAAAGGGTCCAGCAGAGGATGATGAGGGGACTGGAGCATCTGCCTTGTGAGGAAAGGCTGAGGGAGCTGAGCCTGTTTAGCCTGGAGAAGAGAAGACTGAGAGGGGATCTTATGAATGCATCTAAAGATCTTCAGGGTGGGTGTCAGGAGGATGGGGCCAGACTCCTTTCAGTGGTGCCCATTAACAGGACAAGGGGCAATGGGCACAAACTGCAACACAAGAAGTTCCATCTGAATATGAGGAAGAACTTCTTTACTTTAAGAGTGACAGAGCACTGGAACACGCTTCCCAGAGAGGCTGTGGAGTCTCCTGCTCTGGAAACATGCAAAACCCACTTGGACATGATCCAGTGCGGCCTGCCCTAGGTGAACATGCTTTAGCAGCGGGTTGGACAAGATGATCTCCAGAGGTCCTTCCCAACCACAACCATTCTGTGATGAAGTCTCACTGCACACTTTATCATACAGGAGTGAGAGGGAGATAAGTAAAACACCCCTCAAAAATAAACAGAGCAAATACGCAGCCCAACAATATTTTTGCTTCCCAAAATAGTGAATAAAAGAGTGAAATTCTGTATCTGCAGGAAAAAGGTGCCAGCAAAAGAGAAAGGCAGTCAAGTGCTTTAAATAACAACTGTCTCTGAAGCACAGGATGCACATATCAGCTTTCAATAAATTCAGTTGAAGGTGGCTATCAAGTTATTCCAGAATTTAAAGAATGCTGTTCTCTACACTCATGTGATGAAGGAAAACAAGTGACATAACTGTTCAAATTGAAGCCAGAGAGAAGTGGATTTAGAATTGATCTTGGATTGAAACACACAACCATGTAGTTTAGTGGACATCAGTGAAGGCGAGAATTGTCTGATGGAAAGGATGGATACTTATGGAAGCCAATAGCTTTTCAACATTAGAAAGAATTTAAATGACAAGAAATGTCACAAGAAGCACTGGCCAGAACAGTGTACAGATTTCAAGCTGGAATTTAACAAAAACACCTCTTGGAGTTGTACCTGTTTGACAAGTATCATGTGGAAATACACACGTACAGGGAAAAAAAGGCAACAATTGCATCATTTGGTAGGCAATGAGGAAGAACCCACAAAGTCTGTATGGTAGGGGCAAAGAAATTACAGTAGTGCCACTAGCAAAGAAGAATTATTCACAGAAGCACTGAGCACCTTTGTGAAAGAATAACGGGGGGTGTGGGGTGGGGGGGGGTGGGGGGGGGGGTACTTTCTTCAATCAGACAACTTTGATGACATAAAATATACAAAGATTTTTACTTGGGTAACACCATTTTGGAGTGTGGTAAAAAGCAATAAAGCATGGCCAGAAAGTTCTGAGCAAGAACCAGAACTTTTGAAGGCTAAAGCTAAGCAAACATGTACATTCTAGAAAGTGGAAGCAACAAATCTAGGTAAGAAGTTAACTGAAAAAGCTGATTTCATCTCTAGGCTGGCTCTACTAGATAAACAAAATGTATAATGATGCTTTGGAATGAGCTTTGGAATGAGGAACATGTGTAAAGAGCTCTACTTCTAAACCAGTTGCCGATTTACACCTGAGCAAAGTGTTTCTAATGAAAATCTTCAACAAGTCAATCAATGTTTCACCTCTTTGTTAGCATTTGCATCAGAAATCCTTTATATTTTCTACAGGTATGTGAGGAAGAAAATCATTGGCATAATGATCCTACAATGGTGTAATTTAAACACAAACATCCTTAGCACTAATAAAGCTTAAAAGTATCCAATGAATAAATCTTTAAGACATTTTGGTATTGAAAGGAACACAACACAGACTAAAATGGGTCTTAAGCTCTCTCTGCCCTTTGCTAAAAATGCTCAGAAACTTTCTTCCTTCCCAGGTAGATAAAGTGTTTTTTTCCTTTTCCAGCAATCAGCAGAAGATCTGCAAAGCTGAGGTCAAAGCTCAAAAAGCTTCAGCAGCTGTAGACTCTCTAGAACACTGGACAAACATTAATTGCTAAAGCTTTTGTCCAGAATGAAACAAACTCACTGGAGTACCCACTCCCTATATCACCAAGAAGTAAACTTTCAGTGCAATATGGGACTATGATTAAATGTATAGAAATTTCTAAGATATTTCAGAATGTATATTTCATATATATGAAAATTATTCAGGGCCTGAAAAATATCTAAGATAAGGGCTGGAAATACCCTGAACTGGCCTATAATGAAAGGCCAGAAATGGAATCTTCAGAGTTGTTCCATATGCCAAAAACCACAATGAATAGGTCAACACAGGCAGTGCAAAATATTGACACTGCAGCTCTAAGTAGGATAGATTTGTTTACGTTGCTTGAAAAAAAAATACACTTCTTTTAGATTAATATTCTCATTTTGCTGAGACAGCAGCTCCTAACGAAATGACATCTAAGCTGGTGACAGTGTATATGCAGTATTTGTACTAGATAAAGCACAGCTGACAGTAGTATCTGATAAAGGACAATCTATTAAACAAAATTTTAAGTTATTCTAAGTAATGGAATGATCTAATAATGTTGTCCTCAAGTTTAATGGAATTAATGGACAATAATAATGCAGATACTGAAAAATGTGCCTAGTCGGATTCCAATCCATGTGAAACACAGCAGTATCACTAGTTTCTTTAATCGTCATGGGCAAGTTTTGGTAATTTTTGAAGTGCTACCAAAGAACATACATAGAAAGAAATTAATAGATAATGTATATATGGTATTAGTAACACTTGGGGTTCCTTCCCATTGCCACTGCAATGTGTGTTATCTGAACATTATTGTTAGTTGCAAGCCTTAAAGGATGCAAGTGATTATGGGATTGCTGGGTACTATAACATGGGAGGAATGGGGCACTATTTCAGTTTCAGAAAGGAAGAAGATAAGAGGCATCAAATTTACCTTTATGCCTAAAAGAACGTTGGACAAGTAACAATAACGCAATATTTAGAGAATCTAACATCAGAACACAATTCAGTCAGACAAAATGGTCTTTCTGGCTTTGACTAATAGCGGATTAAACTTCTTAAGTCTAAGTAACAGAGCAAAACAGCTCAAAATCTAACTGGATTGAGTAATAAAATTCACTATTAGGTTGGTTGCATATAATTTGATATTGTGTTGAATGCTAACTTGCTTTTTCAGCCATACCATTACAGAATCTTGGAAAGAAATGGCATTGTGGACTAAAGGGCGAAGTTTCTAAGTCCCATAACAAAAGAATCAGACAGAGCATCATAAAGCTCTTCCACTTCCACAAGAACCTGTCCAATAGAGTATTTTTTTGCAGCACCCTAAGAAACTGAGTGATCAGTAACGAACTAATTTCCCAAATTGCTGGGCACTCTTCAGCCATGGTCAAGGATGTGTCGTTGGACTCCCATCTTCTGTCAGGGAAAGAACACTCCTAAAATCATAATTTCACTAATTCAGAAATAAAACGCAGGGTTTATTACTTGAGAGCCTGGCAGCTGAACAGCAATATGTGAGATCTACCCTGTGAACAGTATGTACTGTAGGCAGAATTGTTAGGATGAAGGAAGACTAAAGATGAAGCCAAGACTCCTGGTGAGATCTATCAGATGCTTATTAGCACAAGATATTTCAAAAGCTACATGACAGAAGGGATAAAACAACAGAAAATAATCTCGGATAGTGTACATTCAAGGAGGAGACACAGAAATATCAGTGCTATGTGTGAATATAAGCTAAACATTTGTAAATGCAGTTCTGCAGAACAACTGATGTAAAAAGAAGACAAAAGTACTGACCTACTTCACGGTTCTTCGTGTTCTGACTACCTCATACAAGCTTTAAGGCTAACAGTTCATCTTCATCCTCATTCATTCAAAATCACCATCCAACTTTCTACTGAAGGCCTCCCTTTCTCCTCATCTGCCAAGAAACCTGAAAAGAGGTTATTAATGTAATGCAATGTGGAAAAGCAGTTGAATGAAACAGTGTCACGACACTTCAAGTATGGTGGAAACTTCTTCCAAGAATCTCTGTATCAAGTCACCTTTGATGTTTATAGTAGGCTTGCAGCTCCATCCCCCCAGTTAGCAAACTTCTGTGCATATCTACTGAAGAGAAAAGAAAGAAAAGTATCTTTGCCTTGGGATAAATGAAAAGGGATTTCAATTATGTCTGTTCTTGACAATGTCTAGTATGAGAGGAGCTTGCTGAAGATCAGCTTCCTGGCAAGATACAAGGGAAGAGAGACCTTTGAGCATAACTATAATTTTGTTAAGATGTTAATTAACATCTATATTGATCCACAGAGGAAAGTATACAATAGAAAATTGGCATATACTATGTCTGGTGCTGGAAAGTCATTCATAAGAGTACTCAGGCTCCACAGGAAACACGGTGTTATCCCTGACACAGTAAAGGGCCCTAAAACTAACTAAGATACGCGGCCATCACAGTACTCTGTTCACTTGAAAGATGAGGTAGGGAACTATGATTCTATTCTAACTCAATGGCATAAAGCAGAGAGTAGATAAAAAATGGGACATGAATGACATGTTTATAAAGACTTTAAAGGAGAAATAACTTAAGCAAAATCCTTTAAGGGAATATTCAATAGAAGCAATATGCCAACAACTTTGTCTAAAATCTCCCGCACAAAACTGCCGTAATCAGACATATTTGTCTTTTAAGCTCTCTCTCTTTTTTTTTTTTACATCATTTATCACTGCAAATATTGATGCATTTCAGTAATGCACTATAAACTATTTTAATCTCTGCTGAAGGTTATATGGCAAGTACTTTTCCTTAAAACAAAACAAAATACAACCCCTCTCAATATTTAAATGAAAAGATGGTAAATTTCTATGTGTCACACAGCAACAGACTTCTGCACAAATGTAAAGATTTTTCTCAGCTTTTAAACTAGCTAATCTTCAAATAACTACTAACCCCAAATATAATGCATAGAATTTACATGATTTGCCGTTCTTTGAATAGCTGGAAAAGGCAGGAGTTTTTAGAGTAATTTTGTTAGGGGATGGTCTTAAATAACCATGACTATATACAGTAAAGAATCAAAGTGTATGGTAGAAACTGCAAGGTCCAAATTGTTAATCCAACAAATGGTTGACCAGGAAATGCAGCAAGTATTTACAGTGTTGATTAGGGCAAGAGAATTGAGAACATTCTAAAACACATGGAGCCCAACAATGCAATATACCCAACCAATATTTATTGCTGCGTCTGTAGAAGCAATTTCCATTTTGATGCGTTCTCTCACACATGATGTTCTGAAATAGTTAAGTAACATGAAAAATACATGTTCAAGATTGTATCTGTCACAGTGGAAAATACAGCATTTATGCAGCATTACATAATAAAGCCACTGGTTTATGGACCCAAGGTCCTCTTGGAACCACCACAAATCTACATATTGTCATACGGTGATAGATATTTATATTTGCATGTGTGAATTAAAAAGAACCCACGTTAATAACCAAAACAAACAAAACAGTTATTGAGTCTAAAGGGCAGAGGAAATTTAACAGTGTCATTTGGCTGTGGTAAAGGTCAATATCGGTTCACAAAATCTGTCTAGAAGGCCACCTATCTAAGCCAACATTTTATAAAGATCTTGAGGAGTCTGTTAAAACCACCTAATTCCAGGGGGGATGCCAACACTAAGGGTAGACCTGCATTTGTTCTGTGCTTGAAAGACAGCAGAACTGCAGGGAGGGAAGCAACTGCTGACAGTTCTTTGCACACTTATTTTAGAAACTAGGAATGAATTAACTCCACCAAACTGTTTATCTGGCCAGTCTGTCTAGCAAGTAATTTCTAAAATTCTTTCATGCTAACGTACATGAACTTATTAACACTGATTTTTGCCAAATAAAATATCATTTTTGTGGAGATAATCAATGCTAAGCATGGAACTCCATAAATCTAGGGAACTCAACAGATTTAGGGAAGAGATTATATGACATGGCATCTGCAATAACAGATGACCGGACTGGTGGTCTTAGTGGTCTCTTCCACTCTTGTTTTCCAAAACTACTACATATAAATTAGATACCAGGTTTCACTAGTAGCTTAATCCAGTTTTGCACATGAATATTCAGAGTTAAAACATGAATACTTCCTCTTACTACATCATCCAGACTATGTAATGCTTATTTCAGCTTATGGATAAGTCCTACACACTGACACAGCCATCCCCCTCTCTCTTATGCTCTAATCTAATGGTACAATTGGTCCAATGAAGGATTAGACATTGAAATTTCTGATGTTCAGAAGTTTAAGTAGAGTTCTCCTACCCTTAAGTATCAAAGAATGCAAAAAATAGATCATCCCTGCATGTTTTAGCCGTAAGCATTATGTATCTTCTACCACATATAAAAATCAGCATGCAGAGATATTGCTACAAAAAGTTGTATCTAATCCAATGTTCTGATATCTCTAAGTAAATTTGTAGACATTTCACATTAAAAAATAGAAATGGACACATAGCTATCCACATCTGTATATATTGCCATGTAATTTTGGAACACTACATTTGATAAATGCAGTATATAAAAAATGGAAGCAAAGCCCCCATAATTTACTAATAGTATGCACTGTTTTAGAACACTTTATAAAATCTTGATTTAACCTACCTGACATCCCTATAGAGCTGAAAAGTATAGACTAACTTTCAACATGCAGAAAGTGAAATAAATAAAAAAAAAACAACAAAGAAGCACAAAATCCCAGGCCTCCCATTTTATAATAGTGAACTCTAACCCACTGAAAAGCTACTAGTCTCATTTTGGGATGTTACCTCTTGATCTTCTTGACCACTTTTTCATGGAAATCTCTCCATACCCCCACCCCAAGAGAAAACCAATATATTCAATCTGATGAAGCCACCTGTGCTTTTTAATAGCCTTGCCTGACACAGAATAGGTCTTGTAATAGATGAGATACATAAATGGAAAACCATTCAACATTTGAGAAAGGTGATGAAATTCACTAGCCTAGTGTCAATTTTTAATTCCTGCGTTTGTTTTCTGAGGTTTTTTTAAAGGCCATTCATGAAATATTAGAGATGCCTGTCTTATATTAATGTTATGTCCTCTGACATCCACTCACTGAAAGACAAAAAGATGGCATTAAGTTTTAGTAGCAAAGTGAAATATTGCATGGTGCAAGGTGACCCAGTCTCATTTTACAGATTACCAAAATATAATCAAATAAAACCTATGATCTTTACACTGGCAAAAACAGCGTGGCAAGAGGAAAAATATAATTTTTAAAACTTAAAAGATCAATTGAAACGAAACCTATATATTTGTAACATACAAGTCAGTCCTTTGCAGTGATCCAGTCCTTGTAAGAGCACCCGTATTGACAGCAAATTTTAGTACAGGCAGGTTCAGCTTTCCCTACAATTTTGTCCCGCCACTATATCCAACCCAGAAGAAATGCCCCAAACTCAATTAAGCTGTTTGATTACAATAAAAATAGTCCTTGCTCTTCATCTTAGTCCTAGTATCTAGTGGCTGATAACCCATAGTTCACAGGTCTGACAATTGTCTGACTGCATTAATCCACACCTGAGGGGGGGGGAAAGAAAATAAAACTCATACCAGTCTGATGATGTGTGTGCAATGAAATTATACCAAGATAAACTGCCCTGGGTTAAGATTACAAGAAGAAAACTTAGGAAACACAGATTTTGTAAAACAGATCTAAACTTAATTGATACAATTCTCATTCAGCTTGTTTTTGATTGTTACTGTGATTTTCATACAGCTTTCTCTAATGGGCTTTCTGATGGGTACTGACAAACTTGAGATATTTTCATGATGAACTCTGGATGTAATCCAGTATGGCAATTCCTCCATTTCTAAACCCTCACATTTAGTCCTTCAAATCCATTCACTGAGAGCTGCCTCACCTGCCACTCTGATTTCAATGCCTCCCAGACCCTCATCAGCTCACCTCATCTATCCACTGTCACACAAACTTGGGCTCGATTTGTTGAAATGGAGGAAACTTCTACTGGGGTCGAACGATGTAATTTGGGGCTGAAACTAAGTGAAGCTTGCTGGTTTGGATAGATCGTTAGGTGAAATTCTGTCAAACAAATCCTGAAAAAAAAAAACAAAAACCAAAACAAAACTAAGAATTCATGCTTGTATTTTGTACGGAATGACTCCTTTCAAAATAATTTCTAAATGTTTTAAATTAGTCACAGAGGGCACGGAAAACTGCAAGCAAGATTAAATTAAAAACATCTTTTTTTATTTTTAATTTTTAAATGTCCTTTGTGAAAGAAGATAAGGCAATAGCTAAACATCCCACAGAGTTACTCCCTTACTTACATATTTATTGTTTACACAGTTATTCCCTTGCAGTGAAATTCTTTAGCACAGAGGTTTACATTATTACCAGGACAGACACTGAATCTAGAAGGGTTAAGTTCCTTCTTCATCTGTATTTGCAAAAAGAGTACAAGAAACCCAAGAAAACAAAACCCTTTGAAAGCAATGACATTAAAAAAAAAAAATAAAGCTTCAAAACTGCCAAATAAATGTATCAAAATGTAATGAATGTTTGTTATTTTGTTTTAAAAACGCAAGCTCTGTACCAACTGCAGAAACGCTTGCCCTTGCTGCTGCAACCCAATCTTTAGATCTCATGAAATGATGGCACAGTACAGAACTCAAGTATTACAGCAGTGCTGGGAAACGCGTTCAGGACTGTAAGATGTTTGCAGCATCATTGTTTTAATTCTGGAATTTCACTCAACAGAACCAGTCAAATTAAGGCAGTACAAAATTGAAAAATTTAGTTTTGCCCTGTATTTACAGATGTATAAAAGAAGAAAGGATGAAATGCCAAACGCACTTTTACTGCACAACATTATGTAGACAATACGGGGCAACATACTTTGTGTAGACAATGTAGCCCATGTGATTGATTCATGGGCTGATTCCGATCTGGGTACATCAGAAGAGCCCTGTAACCCAGCATTTCACTCCAGCGCCCCCCCAGAAGGCATCAGCTAGCAATGGACCTGCCCCAGGCAATGGTTGACAGTCCTTACTCTAATGTAGTAATGGCTAAAGGGCTGGCAGCATTGAAATGGATGTTCTTCATTTACCAGACATAAGGCACAGGGAGAGAGAGTTAGTGAGGGGGTGCATGATGGAAGCTGCAGAGTTAAAACACACACAAACACCCATAACTTAAAAAATGTACTATTAATACATTGGGAGACCTCACTGAATGCAGTTTCCTACCCAGTCTGCCCAGATTCGTGCCACTAAACACAAGACTTAAAAGCCTGGAAAAAAAAATAATCCAACCATGTGGAAGTAAAAAAAAAAAAGCCTCGGTATAATAAAACGACAATAAAAATCCCTTACCAATTATTGTACTACATTCTCAAAATAGGAATAGTGTCTCTTATGCCCTAATTTTATCACTTCCTTTGCCCCACGTTAAAACACCAGTGTAATTATCCTTTATATAGGTAGACCGAGGTCCCTGTGAAAATCTGCTCAGGGTGATTATTTAGTTAGCTTTTTTATTTGTGGAATTTAGGCAAGAATGTTTCAAGCTGTTTGTCAAAATAACTGCTTGATCTGCTTTAGTATTTCTGTAATTGTTAAAAAAAATAGGATTTTCTAGTAAACAAAGGGAGAGTAAGGTTAAATACTCTAATTACCAACTTGTAAGAAGAGTTGAACATGAAAGTTGTGCAAAGAGGTTTCTAATTTTGATGTATTTGGAGTCAATTCTCAGGATTTAATGACTGCAGTATACCTGGAAATGTAAGGCACAGCAACATGATATTAGTGAATATTGTTCAACATTACCATAACTCATTTAAACACTACTGAAAATGTTTTGTTTCTCATTAGTAGTTTTACTTGTACGTTTATTATTCCACATTCTGATGATGTTCCAAGCACTAGACTTCACAAGTGACACAAATACTTCCATTTTAAGAAGAAAGATTTCAAATAACTTGATTTACCTAAGAGAAAGTTCACAATGCTGAAAACTTGCCTGCTTTTTCCTAACTAGAGACCTGGTCTTTACAAATAAAAAATAAATTTTTAAAAAAATGAAGAGTTTTTTCCCTAAAAAGTCTTCCCGAAGTACTCTAGACCAGAGACGTTAATAAGGAATTACTAACATGGCTAGACCCCATCTAGGGGAGCATCTCAATTTAAAAACTTCTTTATGTACTTAATTAAAACCACACCTAATATAGTTTTCCTAAATGAGGCTTTTATTGTACAAGCAAAACAAAGATTGCTACTGAAAAACTATCCTGCAAATGATGCAAAAGCACCTTAAACTCATGGTAGTTTCCCCTAGTCATACATTTTTTCCAGTTCTCTCTCCAACTACTGATGACTGAGCAGAGGTATAACTCTTACAAACAATAAAATCTGCATTTGCTACTCCTCTGCCTCCAGCAGTTGACCACAGCTACCCCCACCATTACACAACAAAAGGCACAGTCTGGTGACAGGGTGAGGACAATGCAGCGGTGAACCTCTAGAAGACACAGCCACCCCCAGCATCCCACAGCCACTCTCTGGCAGCTCCAGAAACACAACCCCAGG
Organism: Falco biarmicus; assembly: GCF_023638135.1. NCBI lineage: Eukaryota > Metazoa > Chordata > Aves > Falconiformes > Falconidae > Falco > Falco biarmicus. The sequence continues at coordinate 24,439,710 of NC_079295.1, read as the reverse complement.
ACCTGGCTCCCAGTCACACACCCCATGAGCAGGCCCACTGGTCCTTCCAGACCAAGGACAACCATTGCAAACCCTTTGCCTACGTTCCTCAGTCCTTCCTAACTGTCATTAAATATTGCTAGGATGCAACAGCTCTCTCACCTTCCACCACACCAGCTGTACTTTGTGAGCCTGTCAAAAAAAAAAAAATATATTGGGGTGTTTTTTGGCAAATAATAGAGCCTACCATTCTCTTATCTCTGTCTTAAATACCATATTCCTTTCTGGACGAACGTTTTTGGCAGTACCACAAATAGGACTCTTCCCACTGACTGATTCCATGAAGATTGTGTCTTGGAAGGTTCTACTTTTATAATTAATTTTCTTTTTAAAACTTTCTAATTCAGTACCCACAGCAGCATATGTATTCCTATGAAAAACTCTACATAAATTTACTGAAAATTACAATTTTAAGACATTTTCAATATATGAAATTTGACAGGGGAAAAATATTACTTCCCTAGAAGTTGATAGAGTGATTAAAAAAACTACAGAAGGATTATCACTGCCTATTAAGTGTGATAGTTTGAGCAATTTCTATGGAATCTTTTCTTATTTTATTCCTATTAGATTCATTAGCATATTTCCAGCTAATAACTAACGATTGTCTGCTGTATAAAAAAACCCTCCCTAAATCTGCTTCAATGGCTAGACATTATGGCAATCAGTAAAAACTTTCTTATTTCTCATTCAATAGCTTTACACAGTGCAGAATTACATCCCTTTGGAAACTAAACACCCTGCTGAGCATTGCAGCCTAGTCCCGCAGAGCCTACGGCACCTTGGGCACACGCTCCTTCTGCCACAGTGCCTGCAGCTCCCGTGCAGCCCCCAGCCCCACACTTGTGGGATCTCACACTCTTCTCTACCAGCCACTGTTGGCCTCTGCCAAGAGACAGATAGTCAGGCGGGTCTTCGATGTAAGCTCTCGTGTTTCTTGTTATGGTCATTATCCTTGCAAACGTATTTTTTTGTTTCACTTATATGTTCCTACCTCACTTCGGTCGGTCCTCCAGATACCAGATTCCCTCCTGGTTGGTGCACCCACTGTTTAGGTACCTGAGAATGGCTCCTAAGCCTCACGTCCCCTGCACTTTAGCAAGCAGCCTACCTGGCAGCTGCAGTGCTACGCCAGAATTGAGATAACTTATTTAGACCCAGTTTATCTCCCTCCAAGACAGCAAATGTCTTTTTTTTTTTTTTTCTTCCTGTTTATTTATAGTATTTTAATGGCAGACAAACAATTTTTCCACATTAACAAGTGGTTTACAATATCGTGTAGTCACTTTCTAGTTAGTAAACCATTACTTTAACATCCTCCATTTTGTCATAAGATCATGCAAAGGTTTTCTTGCTGCACAGTGACAATCAATGTTCTCTCCTACTGAAAAGAACTCAAGCTTGGTTTAGTTGTATGGGTTTTTTCCCTCTAATTTTTATTTTTGTGAATACTGGCATAACACATAAGTTACTCTTAATGTTCTTCTAAGTGATGTTAAATGCCACACAAAGTTTACATGGCAAGTCTGTAACTCTTAATGCATCAGATTTTCTACTTTAGTGGTTGTTCACCTGGTATGATTTCTTAATGGATTCTTTTTAAAAGAACTAGATTGTAACTAATTGCAGCCCATGATTATGTACATGAAAAGAATTGGTTTGAACCTTTACCCTTGGCATACACCAAGGTGAAAGAAAAGATACAGGTTAAGGCTTAATAGTTTTACTTAGATAAATGGTGACATTTCTTAATAGAACCAAACAATTCTATGTTTTGCTCATCAAAGTCTCTCACTCTTAACAAAAAAAAAAAAAAAAAAAAGTGTGTCAAGCAGGTATCAGAATTGAGATGTACTCACTTCACTCAATAGAAATATGTCTGCACTCAGCACGTTCCTTTGCATGCAATAGGCTTGTACATCGAAAAATTCAGCAGGCTGTAATTGTTAAAGAGCCTTCAAATATTTATTTAGATTGGGTATCAACCTTTCTTATAATTCTTTTTTTTTTTTTCTTCCAGTTACTAACCTTTGCCTCCTCAGAACAGGCTAAAATGCCACGTAGTTAGTCTGTCCATGGGAGAGTTTTCCAGAATATAAAAAAACAAAACCAAAACCCACCCTGCTGCTGCTTAATGCTGTTTGTAGGGGGGGAGGGGGAGGCTCTACAGAGCATTTTCACACATATACTCCTATCAGTAGTGTTCTCTATGGGCTAGTGAGCAACTTTAAGCTAGCGTCTTGAGTTTTTAAATCTCTGACAATAAAGAACCATCATATTTAAAGACAGAGAACTTGAGCTCTAATTTTTCTGAGTTCTGTCATGTATTCACAGGAGGGCTGTTTTGAACTTGTCAAACTAAGTCTTGAAGCAAGGGACTCTGAAAACAATGAGTTCTTTTTATCATCACACCAATTTTTGTGGTCTAGGTTTTTCACCTGTGATGATCTGGAGTCCTGTGGACAGATTTCCAACAGATTCTACCAGAGGATATGAAAATGCTTCGGAAACCTCATTTTAAAAAAGTAAGCTGGTGTTACCATCATCAATCTGCTGCTGACCGAACTGAAAACAATTTCAAACACACTAATAAATCCTTTCTTTTTTGTCCCCACTACTTTTTCAAAATTTAACCCTTTCTACAAGTTAACCTTGGAGCTTCAGTAATCCCATCTGACTACGACAAAAATCACTGTCTGCTAGATCACAGTGCTCCTCAAGTACCTTTTCGTAGCCTCTATTTTGCCACCTACAAAACAGGGTAACACTTGGAACTGTGTTTATGAATGCCTAAGCTTGAATGACTGACATTCTAATATTGCCTTGTGTCCATCAGCTAAATTATGAAAAGAACAGTCTTATAGGATGTTCCAAATACAGCGAGGCATAATTTCTATAGTTTAATCACTGAAACACTTAGCATCGCAAGGTTCCCTTTTCCTTGCTCAGTATGCTGAAATTATTCATCTCTCTGAAACCATTCAACTAAACTTTTTTCACCATAGTAGGAATATTAAAAAATACCTTGGCTTGCTGTGTCTATTTATCAGAACCTGAAATACTCTGACAATTGAAATTCCAATTTGTTGCTGTGCTGGTCCTGTTTTAAGAGTAAAACTGAAAGGCACATGGTTAATAAAACAACCTGTAACTGCTTTGAACACTATCTCAGAGCCTGTGAACATACATCAGTGTGTTCATTACCATCTAGCAGGAGACAGTCATCCTTAACAGAAACAGATCATGAGGAAATGCCATAAAAAACAGAGTGGAAGTTGGATTTCCTGTTTATTATTTAAAATGTGCACTCCGCAACTGTCAAATTAAAGGAGAGCTTTACGAGCATCCGGAGAGAAAGAAACAGGGGCTCAGTGGCAACTGTGCCAGCCCCACACAGCACCATTTGCAATATGGTCCTGAGGTACCCATGCAGCGCTCCATTTGTAGAGCTGGATGTAAACCAACTCCTGCAGCTCAGGCCGGAGGATGGGATGAAAAAAATCCCAGCTCCCCCCAAAACTCACATGCATCCCCCAGAGCCGGCAGCCAGCGCCCAAGAGATTTCCAGAGCAGAAGGCGGGGAGGGAGTCCAAGGACTGGCTCTGCCAAGAAGTGCCCTCAAGGAAATTCTGGCTTGCCTAGAGGGGTGGAGGGTTCACCTCCAGCCAGGCTGGAGAAAAAGCACATTGGCCACTTTTGTGGCTGGGCGAGCTGTCACAGCCATGGTTTTCAAACAAGGTTGTAATAAAAGTCAAGAGAACTGTTTCTCCCAACTTCATCTCTCTTGCCTTTAACTGCATGCTCTTCACATGTGCTCTTACAAAAAAGTGGGGCATCCAGCACAGAGAGACTCAAATCCCAGCTAAGGACTTTGTGTGCTATAACTACGCTGAGCACAGATGAAAGAAAATTTGCCTTCAAAAACAGTAACAAAAAAGCAAAGTAAAACACCTGATCCACATTGACATCAAACCCAAAGTGGATTCATAGCAAATAACTCATACAACTGTCAGCAATCTTCACTGGAAATATGACAGCTGACACCTTTGCTATTACATATTAAGTAATCATTATAGCAAATAATAAAACCCAGTATTTGTAAGTTTATTTGAAAGTGGTGCTGAAGTATGAAGAACAAAGCCAGAACCAAGTATTCCAGACCAAAAAAACCCCAAAAAACTAGCTCTGACATGGAAATGTGTTCATTTAGAAAATTTGCTCAAAATGTATGTCCTTAACTTTGCTGAAAAAGGCTCTCCCACTCACATACATAGGTCTGCCTACATGTTTAGAGCTAAGGACATGCACATTTATCAGTGGGATCGAGGCTTTAATCCTTCCTCTTGAGGCCTCAGTAATAAAGTGGGGATAACCACGCTTACTTATTTTGTAGGGTGTTGTCAAAATTAATGCTCACGGAGCTGTCACTAGGTGAAAATCATTATGGCTCCCGTCCTGCAATTGCTAATGCTTGGGCTGCCTGCTGCACACACACTGAGCCCAGCGAAAGCTAATTGAGTCCGCTGAAGGTGCAGCAGTTTGCCCAGACCCTATCAATAAACTGTTAAGAGTTTAAAAAACAAAACAAAAGCCACTATATTAAATGTGAACACAGCACAATTTTCAAATGATCCTGCAGACCAGAGCCTCTGGGGCTAAGCATGGCTCAGGAAACCCATTCATAACAGAATACAATATGTAGATATATATATATATATAGGGAGAGGGATATAAACCACAGCCATTAACCCAACTTATTCAGCATAACTCTGTGTGCACTCCCAAACACACACTCACAGGCAAACACACACCTAAGTGCATACAGCACCTGAACTACAACAAATCGATGATTGCATGTATGTAAACTGACGAAAACATAGACACACAACTGATGCACATTACATCTTCTATCCTTCCCTAAACATAACTCTCAGCTGAAAGAGACGGCTGGAAAAAAAATTGTACTTTATGGTCCACTTTGAAGAATGCAAATGAAATTAAGGAAAGACCTGAGCCAAACTGGTTTCCTCATCAATATATCCCACAAAACCAATTTAACTGACGTCAAATTCAAATAATTCACCTGACGTCACGCTGAAGAAGCCAAGCATGAACACCTCACAAATTATTATTTTGATCCAATTGTTAGAACAGAATTACAGCAAAAACTGCACTTTCTACAGCTATTAAAGCAGTGACCCTGGCAGAGCATGCTTTTGTGCTGAACTTTTTATATCACCAAGCCTATTAATCAGGTGGCAGTTCAAACTGATGTGCTTTATATAGTTGACCCTGGCCAGTGCTTTAATTACTTGGCATTAAATGGTAATTAAGACTTTCCACATTCAGGTTTAATCCCAAAAAATTAAGTGTAAAATCCAGTAATTTAATAAAAGAGTTGTGTTCTTCACTGTGCTTCAGCCTGGACACTGAGGATGCAGCAATTTACTATTGACAAGCACTAAAGGAGCAGGTCATTTCACAAGTATAGTGTGGACAAAGGTGAACCGGGCAACTGATGAAATCTGTGGCCAAGGCGAAATAGCAATCTCTGAGCCAAATGGTAATAAAGTTACTGAAATGAAGCAGTGTAGCTTCTGAACTGTCATAAGGAGGATACAGGCTTCAGGATGGTTTGGCTGAAGTAATTAACACATCATTCCCTGAGAGTCAATCAAGGTGGTTAGCCCTACGTCTTTTTGTATGCTACACCTGAAAAGCAAAAATACATGTGTAAAACCAGCCAGAAACACCAGCAGTTGTGGGCAACGTTTTATGAAACAGTATCCACTTCTCAGAAAGTATTTACAAAATTTGCAATAAGCAGGGTAAAATAAGAGTCATGCTTTAATGTTCTTTCTCATATTACCAAATTATATCTCCGTATTTTCTACAACATGCAAGAATCAAGCAGAAATGCAGTCAAATGTCACTGTCCAAAATTCCCTGCTAAATCAAAGACAATTACTTCCCTCAATAGCTATTAAAGGCAGATAGTTTAATCATTGGGGAGGCAATCTAGTGTATAGGACACTGCAAGAGGAGCCCGTAGATGTAGGCTTAACTTGCGGCTCTGCTACTGACCTGCTATATGACCTTGGGCAAGTCTCTTCACATTTCAGCGCCTCTTTGTGTCCCTATTAACCTTTGTGCATCTTAGCTATTTAGAATGTAACCTCTCTGACGCAGAACAGTCTCTCACTACATGTTTTTACAATACCAGCACAACAAGGTCACCATCTTGGTCGAGACATCTAAGTGCTACAGTAATCCAAATAAATAAGAACAATATATTCAATTATTCAGAATCCAACTTGCATTTATTCAATTTTCCCTTAACATCTGGATAGCTGAGACACCATCACAGATTAGAATGTGCATCCTACATCCTTTTAATTTTAATGTCTTACCTGCTGTTTGTGTAATTGAAATTTGTATGGATTTTCATAAAGCGAAGAACACCTAACCCACTGCCTAAACCACAAACAATGGAATGAGCCACTGGTGCCCAAGTTTTTCAGAACACATGGGAAATAAATCATTTCTCTGAAAGGAGAAACAAGAAGGTCCAGCCAGTATAAAGTTTGACCCAGCAAATTGCTTAAGCATGTGCTTAAGTTTAAGCACGAGTAGACCCACCGAAGAGCTTAAAGTAAGCTTAAATAAGGAATCTGAGCTTTTCGGATTTTGAGGAATATATATATGTATATATATAATAACAACAAAAACATGAATGTAAGTATTTTAATATTCACATTGTGATATTGTGCAATATGAACAGGTTTGTGAGGAAAAATACTGCTTCCTTTAAAAGCAGGTGATTAAATGATGGATACTTCTTCGTACCAGCCATGCTCCCCAAAAAGCACACACCACACTACATATGCAATTCAAAGGCTATTTCAAGTACATGCGTTTTCTTTCTCTATTTCAATTGTACTTTGAAAGTATTTAGATGTGGGAAAAATTAACACAGATAACTCTGTGACAGGTTTCCTTTGAATATACTGTTCAATCAAAGTATATTCTTCATAAATTCTTCTGTATTTTTAAGAAAAACCCGAACTGAGCTAAATGAGGAAAACTATAGGCTGCAAGCAGAACCTAGAAATAAAACTAGTAAGAAGAAAAAGTAGGAATTGCAAACTAAGGATTTTATCTGATTTATTTACTTAGAAGTTTGAACCCAACAAACATCAAAAATTCATATGATAGCATATGAGATCAAACTATCACTGGTTACTTAAACAAGTTTTACAGTGGAATGCACACTGACAGGAATCATTCTTCCTTTTCCTGATTCAGATACAGATATTTGATTATGCTCACCTTCAGTTCATGCTTTTAAATTCTGATTCTTTGGAAATGAAAACAAACACAAGATAAGAAAACACTAAATACTCCCAGCTGGAAATTGTTACAAAAGCACCAGTAGCAGAAAAGAATTGTAATTAAAAATGTACTGACCCACAAAGGAAGCACCGAACAATTACTTTTACGGTGAAATTTTACAAATCATCTAAAATCCTACCTGAAGAAATGGCTCAAGCCTATGCAGATGTCGATATATCAATAACATGCCATGAATGACAGTAGAATAGTAACCATCATTAAAAATAATAATAATAATAATAAAAAGATAGAAAAAGTAAACCCCACATGTGGCTTAATAGTCACCCTTTGAAGAAAACTGAAGGCTCTAGGAAAATAGAAAAAGAAGTCTGCTGTCTTCCCTCATCTCATAAATTTTTAGTGTCCAAGCTCAAGCTTGGGGTACAATATCATTTTTATTTTTCACACAAGAAATCTTGTTCATAAGTATGGCACAAAGGTAGGATGAGACAATGGTAAAGGTGTTGAGGAGGCTGGAATGTGCACCGCTTATTACCACTGTAAAGGGATTATCTGAAAAAAATATTACATAAATTCTTTGTCTATTCAAAATATCTAACATTTGTAGCAATCACAAATGCTAGTGAAAAGCAAGAGAAAACACACCAAGAACTCATGTAATAAAAGGAGTGTCCTTAAAGAGCTTTTCTTCTTCTGGGAATTTAAACATAGGGACAATTTGGAAGATGTAGTTTCTTTAGCAAGGAGCTCAGTTACCATAACTGATACACAATGCCAGCCTTAGAATTCTAATTGTGTTTAATACAGTTTCATGTTGCATCAAAGTACAAAATCAATACCATTTGTCCAGCAAACAGGAAAAATGGAATCTATAAACTGCTCTTATTGAGTAATTAAACACCTATTATTGTCATGAGTGGTGAAACAATGAATTTGATAAGACAAATTTTTGCGAGAAAACACTGCAGTGATTAATACCTCCCTACGTATTAAATAAAAATGACTGCCTTTTGTGCGGTACTGCTGGCAGAAGAACAGGAATGAGAGAGAAGTAGTTGCCAGTGCCACAATAACAGGCTAACCTTGAACTGAACTCCTTTCCTCAAGAAATTAAATGCTGTAGCAGGACTTTAAATCCCTCCACTTAGAGCTCATTTGTGTTCCACGTAACCTGCAGTTCCTGAAGAGAACTCATTATCTTCAAAAGGAGAATCCTTTTATAATTTCTTTACAAATGTGTATATTGTTTCTACAAAAAGTATTTCATATCAGAAAAGGGATAAGAGTATTAACAGTGTAAGCAAGGCAAAAAGGCTCGTATCATTAAGACACCATTTCTGCTTCCTGGGAATTCAAACGCCAGCTACAGTGGTATGGAAAAATGAATGAGAATGAGGTTAAAGAAAATGTACCTTTACAGCAAAATTTTAATCTGTTAGACTGATGCTAAACTGCACTGGTCTTTCTGCTGCTATATGCTGTATTTCTATGTATAGACCCCCTCCCCCAATGCCCCTCCTGTAGCTTTGGCTTCCTATTTTTCTTTTCACTTAGAATGATGCACTAGGAACAACTATAGAGTACAAAAGATGAATCTATGGATGTGACACTTGTAAAGGGTAACCCTATTTCACAAGTGAGATGGGACAAAAAAGAAAGAAAAAAGGCCGCAGAAGCAATAACTGCTCACTGAATTACCATTAAATTGTAAGATTTACAATCCAATGTACAGTAAGTGCATATCTAATGGAGTTTGTCCTCTAAAAGAATATAAAGTAGATCTTTGCAGCATAAGATGTATTCAGGTTAGGTTTTTTATTTATTTTTTCACTTTTTTTTTTTTAATTGAGGCACACAGAAAACAGATGTGCACATAAATTCCAGAATTTTTATACGTATTAAAACCAAGTCAAAGCCAACATTAAAATATGATAAATGTAGTATGATTAGTAGGATCTGGCTTTGTATTTTCAAAACATGCTCGCATTCTACAAAGAGAGATAAAAGATGACTTTAACACAGCCAGTCAATACTGCTTTCACAGATATCATTGGTAAAAGCAGTTCACATATTATAAATTCAGTTTATTGCTCTGATCTACTGGAATTCAACGAGATGACTGAAATGACTTTTTGTGGGGGGTGGCAAAGCAGCTGCTGACCATTTCCAATATCTTCTAAACAAAATGTCTGGACAGGAGTTCCCGATCACTTTGCTCATTACAGCCTTAAATAAGCCACAATATTTATTTTCATATAATGAATGTAAATACAAATAAGGCTCATGCACAGCATTATTATTTGTAAACATTTTTGTCATTAATTTCACTGCTGTTATTCCTATGAGCATAACTGTTGAGTGATTTAAGTTTAGAAATCAGCAAGGCATATCAAACAATTATTTAAATAGAACCAAACTTTTACATGAAATACCAGGCACATTCCTATTATATTATATTACCAGGGTATAAATAATCACGTGTTTTACAGGATGACTCTGGAAAATCCAAGCTTGCAATAAACCCCAAAACTATCAAATAGACAAAGGAACTTTTGGGTAGTAAGCCATTCAAATACCAGCAAGACAGATTGTGTTCTGCACACTTAATTTGAATTAATATTTTTTTCCATAGATAAACTTCAGGCTTCCACATTTCCACAAATAGCACTAAAACTTTTACTCTCCTACCTAAAAGGAAGTTTGCCTAACACACAAATTTTCCTGTTATCTGGCTTTTATTTCAGAGGATTAAAAAGCAACGCACAAGATCAGCAACGATAGCCTTGTTCTCTCCAACCTCAGTGAATCAAGTTCACTGGAGGTGAAGCAGTGGAATTATCAGTACAAGTGGCTGTGTCATCAAAGCTTTCTGAGAGGTAGTGTATGGAAATGCCTAAACAAACAGAAGCATAAAAGCTGTCTGTATAGGAAAGGGCTCTCCCAAGGCTTTTCATTAAAACAATTCCAATTGCAGCTTCATGATGCAGCATTATATTACATGAGAAATATAAAATCTTGACATTTTTCTAAATGTGAACGGGTTAAAGAACCTCTCCACGCTACAGTGAGCCTGAGAATTTCCAGCAGCTGATGAAGACCAGTTGACCACCTGATACTTTTTCAGCAGGGTGATAAAATTAAAGGATTGCTTTGATTTGCTTGAAGGATTACTTTCTATAGTTAATTATTTAAAGTGCACAGTCTTACAAAAGGGAAAAATATCAAGAAGGTTAATGTAGAGTGAGCTAATTGCAAGCTGATTACATTGTGCAAAGCAAGAGATATTACTGGTGTTACATACCATCACAAGGACTAGCCTATTCCACCCTGCTGCTGCAGCAAACAAGCTGATTTGCTAACAAAGTGGTCAGCTCGGGCACTTGCACAGCATCTCGGTAGGTCCACAGGCGACTGCTTCCCATGCAGAGAATCTCAAACTCCATTTTCCAATCTGATTACACGGCTCCTTATTCCAGCAGCCTTAAACCTTCATGGCAGTTTACCAACATTTTCATCACTTTTTCTTTTACAAAGCAAAAGAACCTGATAAGCTCTCAGGTACCCAGGATTTCATAGTCGATGGCTGGCAGGCAGCCAGCTTCCCTCACGGCACAACTGTTTCGTGCCACAATGCAGAAAGCACACTGAATTTAACAGATAGCGCAAAACTATTAGAATTTTGCAGTACGTACCAGCAAGCAGCATGTTTCTGTCTTTGCACACGTAGACAGTTCTGTTTAGTCACATTTATAACATGCCTAAACCTGAAAAGATGGGTTTAAAAAAAAAAAAAAAAAAGAAAGAAAGAAAGGAAAAAACAAGAAAAAAAAGAGAAAACAGAACAAATGAAGACAGACTACTGTCACTAAGTCAAATGAAGTGTGTGCTCAAGTTACTTCATGGCAGTGCTGCCAAATTACTAGGAATTGGGGACAATACTAATATTTTTTGATAAGAACTTAAATTAAGAAGAAGGAAAACAAATCTTTAGATCAAATAGAAGTGTTTGACAGAAACTGAAACATTATTTTAACATTAAACCAAATGCAAAACAGAGACACTTGTCTATTTTTGGCATGTGAAATACTTACATAAAGCATTAAAATAGCCACAAGATATACCTGGGTTTATATATTCTCTAGCTCAGAAATACCACTCGAATGATGAAAGAACAAAAATGCAATTCATATTGGCGAATAAGAAACATCTTTCTAAAATGCTTATTCTGATATATATCATGTACTGTCTAAAAATCTGAGGTACACAGGAAGAATTATAGACACATATGTAAAGTTTTATACATATATATATAATAAAGAAAATAACAGAATGCAGGATGAGAGTTCTGGAAAGAGATTATTCTACAAATCTTAAGGATTTGAACAAAAAGAAACCCAATAAAAAGCAAGGGAGAAGGAAACTCCCTTATTTTTGGTTAAAGAAAAATACGTTAATATTAAACGAACAAGTTTTCACTTATTGCTACCAAGGCTCACTCTCCCATTCAACGAAATTGGTTATCCAGGTATTATTTGCATAAAGCCCAAAACAGCCTATAAGGAACTAACGTAAAACGAAGTTAGAAGTGTAGAAAACAATTCCCCCATGCTCCCCCAAGCAAAATATTTTTTTTTAATCAAGCAGATCAAACCAAAATTCAAAGGAACACAACCCATAAAGTATTCTTAGAAGAAGAAATGCAATTTTGCATATAATCACTTTTATGATAAGAGAATTGGGGGGAGGGGTGGGGAATGAGGAGGGTAAGACAGTGAGTTACAGGGGTGGAGGGGGTGGGGTGGGGTGGGGGAGTACAACTAAGCTGGCGCGATGGCTCAGTACTCCAGACCACCAGTGCATTGACCCTCTGTATCTCTGAGTCATTAGCTGGAATCCCAGCTCTGCCTTTCGGAGTAGGGATTTGAACTCGCACACCGATGCGGTGCGATTCGGGATCTTGAGCGTGCCAGACAGAGGGGTCATTCTTCTCGGTGCGGAGGAGGCCGGCGGCCCCCGGGGAGGGCAGGGCTGGATGAGTGACTGTCCCCGGCGCTGGCACTGGACATGCTGCTGACTCAGGCAGGGACGCTGACAGGCACTGCTGCTTCTCCCCATCACTCCTGCATGGAGTGTTTTTAGGCCGCTGGTGCTGACAGGTACATGCAAAATTCAGGGGGAAATTATCAACATATCCTTCCTTGCCTCTGTGTGTATTTGTATATATACATCCCTGTGTGCAGCTATACAAATGTTTGCATGTATTTATGGAGACACACTGGAACAGGCTAAACTGGCTTCTCTGCAGCCTTAGGTAGTGCTCAGCACTGCCAAAATATTCCTACAACAATTCTTCTTAATACAGCTACAGTTTTATATCTATGCACACACAGAGGCTACATATGCATATCCTACACACATATCATTCACATACGTGTAGTACTGTGTGCAAGTAGCTTTATCTTTAAAATTGCATTGCTAATTTAAATGGGAATTTCATCTCCGGTGAAATAAAACCCACATTTGAACCAGCTTCTAATATCAACAAATTATTCACATTCATGATTCCTAGTAAACTATTTATTACAACTGTAAGCAACTGTAAGGTTTGAGAGGGTTTGTTGCTTGCAGATGCAGGTTGTGGGGGTGCCTTCCCCCCCATTTTGTTACCCCTCTATGATTTATTGGCTAGTGAGCAAACCCACTTAAACTATAGTTGTCTATATGAATCACTAATTTTCATGTTTCTAATTAAAATGTAAACAGTGTAATGAAGACATCAAGTTTTTAGGCAAATGTCTCTTCCAGTGCCACTTGGGGTATGGTAATTACTGAAGCAGATCTATGGATGCTCCCGAATCCTCTGCAAGTCCAGATTAAAAGCATTACTGCTAAACCTTGCTTTTTACACCAGGGAATTGTGTTCTCTAACCTATTCCCAGTTTGCTTAGAGATGCATATCTGTACAAGCGTTTATAACTAGTCATTAAAAAAAAAAAATCAAAATAGAAGTTTATCACATAAATGGAAGAGTTTGTGGGGGAAAAATTGTGATTTCATTTAAAATAAAATTTGATTTCACTTTTATGATTACACATAACTAGCATAGTAAAGCCTGTGCTAAAAACTTATCATCTTAGTGCTTCCCCCAGAAAAAGAAAAACAGATTAGGCATCACTAAGAGAATTCTTAAAAAAGCATAAATGATATTTCAAGGCTGTATTAAAATTCCTGTTGTTCCAAAATGCTTGTTTCACAGTCAATTAATTTAAAAATATATTATTCAGGAAAACATTAATAAAAAAGAAACCTATTCACTGACAAAAAAAATGTAAATGGCCATTGCAAATACAAAATGCTTGATGCGCAACTGAAAAATCTGTTGTCGTATCTATTCCAGCCTTTATGTCTATATCTGAAATTCGTCAGAGTTTATCCTAAAGCAAATGACCTCTCCTACATTTACCGAAGGAATACAAGTCCTCTCCTGCGTACAACTGTTAATTGAGCCTGTCTGCTACAGAATCTCTTTCCTCTCCAAATAAGCCAGGATACTTGTTTTACATATTTACTGCCAAGCACTTGAACAATCTTCTATTTTATTATAATACTGGGTCCCATCTCCCCCCCCTTCTGGAAGATTTTTTTTTTCTTCCCTGTACTGTGAGTAGTTAAAGCTGCAATCCACAGTGATATAAAGCATCTAAAATGCCTAATACAAGAAAAGGTTTTTCTTCCTCCCTTCCTGGACTCAAAGTCCATATACTGACTGGTACAGCCAATTTTCGTATTATTTTTACATAAACGCTAGACAAGCATGTCTGCATTGCTAACCTGGATCATGAAGATGAGAGTGTACAGAATGTACGTGTGCATACGTGCATGTGTGCGTGCATAAACATTTTAATGGGTGGTCCACCATTTCAGTTCTATTTTACTAGTAAAGTATTGTATACAAACATGTGAATGCTTCTCAGCAGAAATATATATATATATATATGATTTCAGATTACATCAAATCATAAAGCATCTTGTCTCTCAGATCATAAATGCCTTAGTAGAATAAACCAAAACAAAACACTGTTTAGGCATTCCCTTCAAATGTATTGTTCCAGCAAACCCAGATTTAATTAGACAAATAGCATTTTAAAGGCTACTGCTTTATAACATGGTATTCTTGAAAATGATGGGGGGGTGCAGGTAAAGCACTATTCCCATTTAGCTCTGGTAAAAAAAAAAAATATTACACACACTTTTTTTTCTTCTTCTTCTTTTTATTCTGGATTGAGACAATGGGGAAATCTTATTTCTTCGCAACAGTTCCAAGGCCATACTAATCAGGTGTAATTTTTAATGAACACTGACTGTTTGGTGCTCATTCAAGGTATTTCATTAGGAGGTTATTCATTTAAAATAAATGTTTCAACCATATCAAGCTGTAACCTTTCTTGAAATGTAAATGAATGGTTTAAATGAGAAGATTAATAAAGAAGGGATGTTCCAATTCCAAGCATGGCATGCTATGTATTTTTAAATTTGTCTATGCCAGATGCTGTCAGTCAGAACAAAAAACTGTCCAAGCAGACAATCTGTGCGTCTGAATGTTGATCATGTTGGAAAGTAAAGGGGGAGGGGGGAGAGAGTGTGTCAAGGATTCATGGTCCTTCATCTTTGCAGTAGAGCAAACACGTCTCTCAGTATAACGACAGACAGCTGCTTCCACTTTCTAATGTGCCCTAACTTAGATCACTGAAAGAATTGTCAGCACTCAGAGAAACACACAAAGATAACACAGCCAGCTGCCATGAAGGGGGAAACAGCACAGCTCAGAAGAAATGGGATTTGTTCCATTTGCATGATGCTGGCTCCCTTGGGCCCCTTTCTTTCAAATCCAAAGCACAAAAGACAACACTTAACATATTTGCTTAAAGATGACAACCTCATGTTGATTTCATTTGGATGTAACAGTGTCAGGATTACAGATATAAGAATATATTATATCTGTAACAGAGACTGACAAATGTATCCATCAGTGAAACTGTCTGATTCATCTGCTTATACAGCCATTTTACCATCCCAAGGGTGCCATCTAAGTAGTAACTTTAGAAGACTGAAGGTCTAATTTTATTACACCACATTTCAACCTACTAAACAATATTATTTCTAAAATAGATCATTTTTATTGGAAGTCTCCCTGATGAAAAATCCAGTAGACACCGGAGAATTTATGAACTGTATGGGTCCTTTGAACTCAATATACTGCCCATTTTAAGCAACTTTCTTTATACGCGATCAAAACCTAAGCTCAAATAACTGAAAATGAGTTAAAAACATAGATGATAATGGTACCTATTTTAACATTACATCATAGTCTGTTGCTATTTGAATACCTGCTTTTTGGCAGTCCATCACTATTTAGAGTGTTTCTTCTTAAGTTCTACATCAATAAAAGAGTTTCTACAGTAGAAACCTCTATGAATAATTATTGCTCTTCAATACACTTTGACCAGCTATGCAATCTAATTTTTGGTTGAGGCTTTCATTGGGCACTCCAAAAGTCACATGAAAGTGACTGAAAGCCGAACACACTACTCATCGCATTGCGCTGCAGCTGCAGAAACAGAAAACCAAACTAAAGCGCGCACGTTTGCAAGATCGCCTGTCTGCAGTTTTACGGACCAGTCCCTTTTTCAATCAGACGAAACAATTAAGCCATGGTTAGAGTCTCTCTAATTTTAAATGCATTACACTGAACTGTCTGATGGCAAAAGTATCCCCCGCACCAACCCAACACCACCAAGTGACTCTGCATAATGCTCCCTATGTGAACTGCTTTGTCTAGAGGAACTCGAAACTGCTTGTTGCTATCTGCTGCCACCAAGAACTGCACTGTAATTCACTAGATTGAAGTTGTTTTGTAAAATGGAGTTAACTGCTGTACGTGGAATTTCAGCACAGCAAATGGTTACCAATCATTATTTTCAATTTGTTTAGTTTCAAGCAATGGGGCTGGTTGGGAGGAGCAGTGAGGAGGACAGGAATGAGGAGAGGAGTGAGGTCAGATACACTGGCTTGCAACGCAAGCAGTGCTAGATGGCACAGCATTAAAAGGCAAGAAAAAAAGTCTCTGCTCCAAACTGCAGTAAATCTAAGAAAAAAAGAGAAAAAAAAAAAAAGAAGAAAAAAACCACACACCCAAAAAACCAAACAAACCCCCAGATTTTATACACATATATAGATTTAAAAAATAAAGATTACAACATTTATAAAGGAGCACTTACTGATCAGTCGTTCTCTGTTCAACCATTACCTTACATTTTAAATACTGGAAATGGACTTCAAAGTTTCCCAAGGTAAATTGTCTCTATTCACATTTTGCCGTCATTCAAGTTTAAATTACTCTCTACTATAAGTGGTTTAGTTGTTGAACTGGAAATGGAAAAGGAACCATTTATGGACAAGTGCACATGAACAAAAATTAAGCTGTAAATATCTGGGCTGGGCCATTATTGTAGTCCAGAAATATCTGGGGCTGAAGCCCAGGATGGGCCTCACTCCTTCTGTGTTAAGATAATTGCTTAGATGATTTATAATTTACTGTTTCTATTAAAAATGGTTTAAAGTGAAATTTGGAGCCTGAATTCTAAAATGAAGAAGACTTTGCTCTTGCTTTCATTTGTTCAGGAGGAAAAAAAAATCCTTTGCGGTTTTTCTCCCCTCTCCTATACTTAAGAGGTACAATGTTCCATCACAAGGACAAAATTCACAGTTTTCTAAATTCAGACCAAAGACATGACACATACCCTTCTAGCGACAAAAATCAGAGACCATCCATGCATTCAGCTTACATTTGAGTTGCTTGGTGCTTTTACACTTCCCATCAAAATTAATTTTGAATTATTTTCCCCACATAACTACTTTTAAAAGAAATAATGCCATAAACTGTATCAATACATTCACAGCATATTCACTTGTCCCTGCTATTTTGAGGTGACCCTCCAGCGGGCACCCAGGAAGGACCACAGGCACCATGTCCCTCACAGGGATGTTTCTGGCTCTAGGGCTTGCTTCCCCCCTACTCGCTTCAACACGGCCCGATTTTTTTGGCTTTCAGAACAAGCTGTAAGAACCACCCATTTGACAGGATGGAAGAGAAAGGGCCAGGATACTGAGGTTTGGAAGACAACAATAAGGATATGCTTGGATGATACTAATCCTCTACTGGCAGTTAGGAAAAAAAAAGATTACTCTCTCCCAGGCAGAACAGCGGGGACGGTCTCTGACTGTAAAGAGCTCTGTCATCAAAAAACTTGGTTATTTAAGACTGACCAGATACCCTAACTATATTTCCAACCTTTTTCCATGACAGCTAAAGCTTATTCTAAGAGTACCCCTAACCCTGCAGAGATCAGGTTTGTAAAGGGGTTAACCATGCCGCCCTCCAGGTGTTACACATCCCTTTTTATTGAGGTTTTTGTGTGTTGGGCAGTTTACTGCACGGCTCCAACACACAACACGAAATGAAGGAACAAGTTTGCAACCTGGGTGTATGCCAAGGTTGAAGTGACACACTAGTGACTGTCTCAGCCTCCTGGGAAAAAAATGGATTAGATGAATCACAAAACAATGTCACCATTATTTCTCCAGTAAGTTAACTATCTGTTGGCCACAGGTGGTCAAGACATAAGGAGTATGACCTAATGCTTTCACAGATTGTGCTCTGTCTTGGAAATTTTTCCCCCATGCAACTCCATAAACTCTAATTGTCCTTAGACCAACAAAACCCCTTAGACATTTTGAAGCAATGGAAAACTTTGCATATGGGGTTGCATCAGCCTAGGAACATACTACAGAAATCTTGCAAACTGTTCATGGGTCACAGTCAAACTTCCCTAGTGAAATTTGGTCCAGTATCACCCATAAAGCAGATACCATGCACTTCATACACCAAACAGCTTGATTATTTTTTTAATTACTTTTCAATAAAAGGTTGGAAAGCTAAATGGGAATTAAGCATAGATCTCCTGACTGTAGGCCAGGTGACCTCCAAAATAAACAAACCGAAACCCTTTAACTTTTGCTGGATTATTTTTTTTTCAGTTTTTACTTATGTTGTATAGAAACATAGAAACTCCACAATGCAGTTAAGCTTCATGGCTCAACAATAAATGTGTAGCTAAAATGCTGTATTTATGCAATTAAAAGGCATGGTTTGCCCAGAGTAACAGGCCTATCTGTTCATCTACTCAGAGGACTTAATGAAGTCATCAGCAGGAAATACTTTTCCTCCCTCTAAAGTATACGTGCTCCAACCAAATTTCAATTCAAATTGCAAAATAATATTTTAAAGTGCTCAAGCAGAAAGTGCCCAAACTAAACCAGTACACTTTTAGGAAAAGTTCTATACTTGGTTAATGACACTCTGTGCAAAAAGATTTTCTTAAATATATATTTCTCCCTAAACGTACTCACATTTGTAGACCAGAACTAAACTATGGTTCAGGGCATGTCTTAATTGATGGTACCAAGAATTCTTGCTTTTTTGTTTTACATCAGTAAGTCTAAGGAAAATTTGAAGCAGACTACCAGATTAATTTGAATTATTGGAAAACTTCTGATTTCTGATGGTCATATACTGGACTAGAGAACCGTAGTCAAACATTTGAACTGGAGAACAAATATGACTCCACATAAATATCAACCTTAGTAACAATAGTCCATAGGAGAACAAAAAACTGTAATATGGCACTTCATGAGAGAAAAGGGTCGAGCAATTGAACCTAGGCAACTGGAGTATGGTTAACTGGCTTTAATCCCACCTGAATTATTTATTACCTAGATTTTAGTACATAATAAATTTTAGTACCTGATTTTTCAAGTCTCAAATACTGTGCACTGGCTTCTGTAGTCTTTACTACAGTAAAGAGCGGTGTATACCTAAAGAAAGATTTCTACTATGTGAAGAAATAACTGTAAGTGAGCCAAATGATTATACCATAGTGGATTTGAGACTTCCATAAAGATCACCACTGGGGGAGGGGGAAGCAAACAGCATAACAAGTACAAAAGCCTTCCCCCAGATTAAAAAAGGAAAAAGAAAAGGAAAGCAAATCTCTTACTGTAGCAAAACTCCACTAATAACAAGGAATACACACAGAGATTTTATTATGCAACACGAATGGGATTCTCTTTGTAGGTGCCAGTGTTAAAACTTTCTGCAGATGGTTGTGCAGGCGGGGGGGTTATTGGCATGCCCTCTAGAGGCTGGATGTCTGGCCAAGCAACTTTTCAGCAGCCACTAATATACAGGGGAAACTACCAGAACCAGATCTGTAAGCAGTGCTTACTCTTCATTTTATTAAAGCATATTTTATGTACTCCAAGACACCATAAGTATTAATACAGCAAATGAAACCTCTAAAGGATTTCTGCCAAGTATAAATACATGCATAAACACAAGATCTAATTGAAAAAGTCTTTGCTTAATGAGCTCATGGGTGCTTTGGCACAGTGCATAAAATGTAGATTTGAAATTTTAAGACGATATTTCAATTCCCACAGTTGTGCTTTGGAATCAAAATAATGAAAAAAATGCAAAACCTATTCAGCATCAGTTCTGATCTAGGTTACTCCTACTCTAACAGAGCCACACCCTACAAATAACAATGATAAATTTTCTTACCACCCACCTGTGTACTCATAAAGCGTGGATCTTTTTAAAGGCAAAAACATGTCAGGGTAAAACTAGGGTCAAATTTTGCATTAGCAATAGGTAAAAAGATCTAATATACCTAGTCAATCATACACTCGTTGAAATACAGCCCACAGAGCACTTAATAGCTCAGCCCAACAAGCGTATCACCAAGTAGAAGTTGGTGCACAAATGTAAATTAATAGATCTTTTTTCTTAAACCGTACATGATTTTTATCCTTATTATCTTGCTACTGACAGCAAGTAAGTCTTATTACAGCTAACTAGGAAACAAACTTGCTTGCCTCACATCCAGCATTGAACTACCCATGACACTTTAGAAATCATACACTAGTAAGTTGTATTACAACATAAAAGAAATCTCTCCTGAAAGTAGTTAACCTGTAAGAAACATGGACATACAAAGTTTCACTTCTTTCAGTGCCTTTTTAGCACATAATGAACATGTTAATAGCTATCCAGCCACAGTTCTTTTGTTTAAAATATTTACAAAATACTCCAATTTGATACTGGTTGGCATATACAGTAAAAGGAAATACCACAAGGAAAATAGTTATGTTCACCTTCAAAAGGATAGTTAAATGATAAATTAACATCATTAATGAAAACCTCATTATTGCAACTACACAATACCATCGTGCCTATTCATACTTAATTTTCTTGTAGAAATTACATGATACAACACAGCATATAATCGCTTCTGATTGGGGGTAGGAGAGAACCAGTCGTTAACTATGACTAAAATGACCAGTTTTCCAGTGCAGTTGTCTTCTAATTAAATTTAAGTGTGGAGCACAGTCATTGAGATATGCTATAATGATTTGCTTGGAAGTATTTTTCCCTTTTGTTTTTCCCTCTCTGCTTATCAGAATACCTTACACCTTTCAAAACTAAAGCAAGGGGGGGGGGGGGCGCAACACGAAAACCACACTTCTGGCAGATGCCAAGGCATGTATTACCATCCTTCCACCCACATTTGGGAATGTAGCTCATCTATTTCTTAGCTCTTCCCACTAACAGGTACTAACTCAAAGGCTCAGAACTGCACCTCAATTGCTATTTCAAAAATACAAGCCTCTTAATGACAAAGCAGACTGCCATTTTAATAGCAGCAAAATAAATACAGTTGTAGTATACAGAGATGTAGCTCAATGCCGCATCAGGCTACAGTGATTCCCATATTTACTGTCAGCAGTTGGGGGTTATACCCAAGCCCAGTTCTCCTCCAGAACAGCTTCCAGCTGAACATCCAACAACGTCAGTACTGTACCCACAAGCCGATACCTAGAAAGTCTGGCACCCCAAAAGAATATGAGGTGGGCAGGAGTTTCTTCTCGGTTTCTGGTTAGTATTTTCTTTAAGATCAGACTTAGAGAAGAAATAACTTATTATATCAGAGTCTCTTATCTTTACAATGAAAGACTGCAGGTCACCTGGTAGAGGACACAACAGATATTAAAGTGATTATAGCCTTGATCTTAGTCAGAAGATAGAATTACATGTGTGTTGGTAGAGACGTTAGTAAAACCATGCAGAATGGCACTTCCCCGTGTTATAGAAGTGCAGTATTTCTACATTTACTATATTTCAAATACAGAAGACTTCCACAGTGGCAGGGTAAGACTGAGAGGCTGGGAAGGGGGGTGGGGGGCAAGGGGGCTGGGGGATGCTGATAGGCAGAGAGAGGGGGGCACGGAATGGCTTTGAAAAGCCAGGAAGGAGAGCTTCTATTTCTCTGCAATGGGTTTATATCAGCCAGGCTTAAATAATGGTATTGCAAATTAAGGCCCAGGGGAATTTGGAGCGTACAAGCGAGCTTTTGTTCGCCAACCCCCAAAAGGTATGTGGGAGATTTGGGGGTTTGTTTCCATTTAAATGGCATATGTATTTCTAAAACATAAGTTAAACTATTTTGCTCTATTTACTGTATGGCCTTGCTGATCGAGGACCTGTTAGGAAAAATGCTTTTCTTAGCCAATGTAGTGACAACTCTTTTTCTGTTGCTGCTTAGCACTTTCATTTACTTCCCTTCAGAACTTTTGAACAAGGAAGAAAGCAACAAATATAATGTAATAAACCTCATACAGGGGGTGAGGGTGGGGAAGACCAGAGGGGTGGGGGGAAGCAAGAGAGAAAGGAGAGCATGGCTAGAAGTCATTTGAAAGGATGCAAGCTTTCCAGTGTAATCACAGAAGCTAATTAGTGTGTTGTGATTGTAAAACATATTTGGTCATCAGAAAGCAAAATAGAAATTGGTACTAAAAAAAAAATAATCTTCTGAAGTCTTTAAAGCAGGTGAACAAAAACATAGGCACATACAAACATACGCCTCTACTCTGCCCTCCCTGCACACATCCACAGATACAAAATTGGGTTAGTCTCCTGTAAATAGTCTTAGCTCCTGTAAATATATCTCGGGATTGTAGGTGTACGTTTTCACACTGTAAGATTTCTATACAAAACCAGTTTAATCTAACTCTCTCTGATTATTATTAGAAACTCATTATTTGAGGACATCTATCTTTACAGTAACTATGCACTGTTAAGGAGCACAATGCCCATAATTGTTTAAAGAAAGGGGGGTGGGGAGGGAGAAGGGGATCAGGAGGAGGGAGAAGGTAACTAAGAGAGATTCTGCAATTGAAACAGCAATATCTACTCTGCATTTTGCTCCTTGCAACATTTACCCAGTAACAAACGGAGTTTAAAGTTTCCTCTGTCCAAAATCGCAAATGAGTCATTCCTTATACCTTTATGTAACACACGTATTTTTGCCCTGATGAATTTAAAATGTATTCTTACAACAAGCAGGAAAAATCGAAAACCTTATTTACTCTATCATACAGCATTAATACCCAAACAGGGAGATTGTAGCATTTAGGAAGTACAAATGAAGCTAATGCCTACCATTTTCTGGGGAAATTCCTTATAATACCCATCACCTGGCTTGTAAGATTTGTTCTACGCCTGAATATCCAAAGTCATTACAAATTGCAGGGACTCAGAGCCTCTGATAACTGAGCACCCAAAAGTGGAAATGCTTGCACTTGCAGAGATGCAATACTATTCGTGATGTTATCTCAGCCACTCGGAGCCTTCAAGCTCAAACTGCAGCTGCTGTAGCAGCTCTGCAACAGAAAGGAACAGTAACTTTAGCCAAAAGGACTTGCCTGGCATGAATGAAAGCATCGACTTCTACTATCTCTAAACAGCTGACGTCTTGGAAAGGGGCGGGAGGGGGTGAGGGGGTGGGGTGGGGTGTAGAAAAGTGTTTGCTAATTGCTCAATAAGAAAACATCTTTCCTTAATTAGCAGTGAAATTTTTTTCGCCCAATGAATACTAGTGTCAGTTTGTCTACTATTCTGTACCTTACGGATTATCTGCTCAGTGATGGAAGAAATATCACATTAGAACTTTTTGAATATTTCTAAGTAGTGAAAACTTGAAAAATATTATTTGTTAAGGTATTAGTTATTCACAGCCTCTATAAGCACGTGATGAGATATATTTCACCTACATTAACTTTAAAATAAAATTTTTAAAAACCTTAAAGAAAAGCTTCTCAAACTTACTTAACTACGTGTCTCAACAAAGACGTTCTCTGCAAATTAAGGTGTGCCTTTAATGTGACTGTCGCATTGACAAGTGCTAGGGGCCAAATAACGAGAAGTGCTTCATACCCCTCATTACACAGGATTTACTGACTTTCAGCTTCAGTTCTCTACAAACACTAACATTAATCTGAATAATAGATTAATTTTTTCAATAGGACTACCATATCAGCTAAATTAATGTTGCCACTAAAGTTTTTAAACTGAAAGCGGAAAAATACACTAGTGTTGTAGCATAAAGAACGCCTACACAGGATAGGACTATGAAATGAAATGTATGCAAGTCAAAGAAAAATATGAAAATCAAGGATTAAGAAAGGTTAATTGCTGCATGAACAGTTTCCAAAATATATTTATTTAAGCTTTTATCAAAGGCAAAGAGTAAGAAATACAGAATTGCCAGAAATTCTATAGACACATGAAAAATTACTATCTTTAAAATAGAACATCTGCCTCTGAATAGTATGTTCAATACAGGATGAGCATAGACATGTAGTTAATATAAAGCTGCAGATCTAACACTAGTAAACACAAAACCACTCAATTTTGTAAATTAAGTGTACATTCAGCTAAAGAGTTAGCAAATTTACAGTCTCCTTCCATATTAAAAATAACTGTATCTTGCTAGTTTAAAGCCATCAATTTTCTGACTGAATGGGGATACCAGTTCACAAATTATCACATGTGACTTTTAGCCTGTATTACTTTCATAAAAGCCAATGCATACTATTTAAAATTTTAATTTCTCTATTTTAATCACGCAGATGACCTATCCATTAAGTTTAAAGATCTTCAGCAAACTCCGTATGTATTTTAAATAAAACAATTTTATAGAGTGCAAGAAAGGATTCACAGAAACATATTTTCTAAACTGAGTTTACATACAGCAACATTGCACTATTCTTTTCAAGCTGCAAGAGGAAACAGAATTGTATTCATCTACTAGAGTATATTTCTACAATGCTGTACATAGTGGTGTGGTCCACAAATGCCAACAACAAGGGACTGAAAATAGGATCAATTCTTTTCCTTCTCAGAAACAATCTTGTAAGCATCTGAGTTCCCAAAGACATAAAAGAATAGTCACTTTTCTGAGATCTTTTGATATCACTCTTCATGGTGAAGCTATCCACGAGTGATGGGAAAGATCTCTTTTGAAAGTAAATGGTGCACCTTCAAGTGTGTTCAGATACATCTTTGCTGTTCCTTTCTATGTTTCTCAAGTTTTACTTGAAAAGGATGCTTGATTTTTTAAAATTTGGTTTAGGTATCACAATGGGATACCTTATATCAGTCACTGCTTGCAGACCTTATTCTTCCAGCATAGAATCTAGCTGTTTCTTTCTCTGTGTCAACACAGGAGGCTGAAGTAATCAGATAGGTCTAAAGAAGACAGAGGATGTTAACCTGCACTTTCTCAGAATCTGTGATGAGTAAGTCCATTCTTTCAACATGACCACACTGAGCCGTAAGGTATATAAATAGCTACTTTTAATCTAAAAGCACAGCTATCACAAAAACGTGTATAGCAGGACTATCTATTCATAATATTTAAAATGTCAATATTGATACTATTGTCAGGGATTAATACATTCTGCATATAACTTTATCATTCCCATCCACCCTCTGCTGTCACTCAGTAATACAAAATAATTGTTGGCTCTTCCCCTCACTATGTCTCCAGACGAAGCGTACACACATTAACATCTGTTGTACTGTCTAGGAATATCTTTGCAGCAGTTCTCATAGTTTTATGAAGTGGTAATTCAAGCTCACTCTGTACATGTTTTTTTATTAATTACTTGCCTGTGTGTTAGAATAGAGGAGACAGAGGGGGAAAATACAGATGTTATTTCCAACATAATATAAAGCAAACAGCAGTTGTTCTAAATCAGGCCAAAAAATAACCCTTGAATGAGAGCATGAAGATACATTCCTGCTGCAAACCCGTGTAACCCACCAGGTCCAGCCCCTTCTCCCATCTCCTCTCAATATGCATTTCCCAATTCCATTCGGATAAGCAGGAGTTATGAAAACATGCATTAATGTGTCCCTTAAGTATTTTATCATGCTGAAGATGAGAAACAAAAAGTTTAATTATGACCCATAACAGAGAATCATTCATTCAGACCTTGCTCAGTTAGATGCGAGACAGCTACCTTAGATCATGAAGTTTGACCACAGTATGCTCTTACTACTGGAGTATTAATGCAAAGTAGATACTTATTACTGAAGCCAATTTATCACCGATCTATAACCAGCTTGACACATGCAAACATTCAAAAATATCACACAAAATAAATTGTGGCATACATCTCCATGCATTGAGCAATTCATATACAGAAAATGAACCATATGCTTTAACAAAGAGTACATAACGTTAGAAGTAGAATATGAAAGGGTTAAAAACAGATAACAAAAACTCCAAGCCATATGTGATTTCAAAGAACCTAGAGCGAAAATGGACTTGCACCACCAAAGTTTGCCATCACATCAAAATAATCTCAACATTTTTGTCCACATCATTATCAGGATATCTGAAATAACAACATAGTAGCAGTAGCTGTGCTATACTTTAAAAGAACTGAGAAAATAGTTTCTCAGTAAGTTAAATAATATGACTGGTAATTACTATTTCGGCATTTCATGGCACATCAGAATACAAGCTTAACAGACTAGTAAAAAAAAATATATCAGCCAGTGACATGACAGTCATCTAGCTGCATTATTTTTAATTATAGCTGAGACACCTGAAACTTTAGGTTTTTCCATATGCAGAAAACCAGTTTAAAGAACAAAGTTTTATTCTATTATTTAAATATAATAACACATGGCTGTTCTTTCTATTGTACAAATATAATAGCAATTGTAGTAAGGAGTGTTGCTTATATGATTAAACAGATAGTTCAGCATTATGATACGTTTGACAGGTACCGTTACTAGCACTATAAGAACAGACATACAATATTGTTATTACCATACTGTGTGTGCCGATACCTCCATAGCAATATAACTCAGCAAAAAGGAAGCACAGACTCCGCATTTTCATCACTGCAGAGGTCTCCGTATGCTGTTATTCAGTGGAGCTTTGGGCAGATTACACTTTCTAGTATTCTTCCCATTCTCAAACTGGCTTGTCAAAGCCTGATCTCCCCCCATCCCACCCAGTTTCTCAAGACCCAAAGTAACCAAGACTGACCAAGTATTCCTCTTTCTATTTTACCCTTACTAGACACACAGCAAGGCCAACATCAACAGGTATTTAGAAGCAGTAGTAGTAAAGTCCACTTGTATTTAGTAGGTTGCTGCAAATACAAATTATCTTCTAAGAAACATAATACATATACATGCATTCTCTTTAACATGCAGATCAGGGGGGTGGCAGGTACAGTTATTAAAAGACTGAAAGCCTTAGAATTCCTTTGACCTCCATTACAGTCTAGGACTCCTTGCTCCTTGAAGGATAAGATTGTATTTGTCGAACCTATGGTAACATATTGCAAGTGGATTTTCTCTATTCTTCTGTATTAGCTATCATACTTTAAAGGAATACAGTTTTACTAAGGGAGATGTATATGTTGTTTTGAGATTCAGAGATTTTTCTTTTCTATTTAAAAAAAAAATCTTACGGAATTTTCTTTATGCTCACATTTCTCACACGCTCTATAAAAATATCATTGACATAGGGTGAAAAGGTCACATGCCTCACAGAAATAAAGCCAAGTATTCCAGTAAGGTTTTTCACCTGGAAAATATTTCTATAACTAATTCTATGTATTGGAAATTGTTTTATTATTATTTTAGCAACAAAAAAAAATCCTCCATGCCTTTTCCCAGCCTAGAGTTCCTTGAAGCGATCTTTCCCATAAGAAAGATAAGTTTTCACTTAGAGGATAGCATCTCTAGCAGCAAGAGTTTAATACTCTGCAACAATATCAGGGATATGCAATCCTGAATTTACAGCTCTTCAAATGAATTTTATAGCTATACTATTCATTTTGGATCAGATACTTATCTAAAATTCCATATATTTTGGTAGCCATAATATCTGATTTAAAACAGCTTCCAATAAGCCAAAGAATGGTACTAAAAAAAAAAAGGGAAAAAAGAAAGAGAAAAAAGACACCAAAAAGAAGGAAAAAACCCAAAACCTGGGACCTGCAAATTACTGTAGCTCTTTACAGCTAAACTATTTTACACCAGCTAAGGATTGAGCCCAATATGCACAATTCCACTTCAAAGTTGATGTTTTTCCCACCTGCATAGACCTTTGCTTCTCATCTGCTCTGTTAACAACACACAAGAATTTCTAATTAGTTTATCCAAAATTCTTTTTACAGTTATTTTTATGCCTTTTCTTATCAATGACTCAGGAGGAGAAAAAAGTGCCGATTGATCAATTAGTCAAGCTTTATTGATATACAATATTCCTCAATACTTCAGAAATGTCTGCAGAACAATTTCCTCCAATCATAAGATCAATGAATCAATGTAAAACCCCAGTAATTAAATTTATCAACTCAGTATCAATACATCTGGCACTTTATGAAAGTATTATGCAAAGTTTGTTCTATTAAGGGATATATTGATTGAGGGCAAAGAGCCAAATATTTCTATTATTAGATCTAGGAATGCTAGATCAAAACTCAGTCTGTTATAAACAACATACAAATGTTTCATGTACACAGATCTCACGCTGATTCCGTACCATTAAACCCACTCCTAACAAGCAGATAAGCCTATTAATTGATGATTAAGACTACAGGAAGATCAGTCATTATATTCAATGTTTCTTGTATGCATTCATTGAAGAAACGTATTGACAGAAACCTTCAGACTAATTTTCCTCTAGGAATTATATTTTTAAAAAGAAGGAGAGCATCTACACAAAAGCAGATTTCAAACCTTGTTCATGCAGCATAAAATAGCCTTAATTAAATTTTGAAACTAAAGCTTTGCAGTCTGAAAGAGATTATCACATCTCTCTCCATTGTATACAGTAGTTATTAATTGAAAGGTGAACAATAAAGCCTAAAGATGCCATATCTGATCAGATCCATATTAAAAACCAAAACAAGGAAACAAAAACACCTTCCAAGTGTTTTACAGTTTAATTCTTAAAGGACTAGTATGCAAAGTATTCTGGAATATATTTTTAGTTGCTAACCCTTACTACATATGCATAAGCAAATAGAGCACAAAAGTTCATGAAGCGCCATTTTATTAATTATAACAAAAAAAGAGTAGTAGGCTTTTTATACCAAGGGAAAAAAAAACAAACCCTGAATAATTTTGGGCTTTAACAAGAAAGTCTTAAAGAACATCTAATGACATAAGACTATATAATGACATAAGACTATATTTTTTTCCCCATGAACTGTATAATGAAAATAACAATAACAATACAATCTTCATGTTTCTAAAACCTGCTAGAAAGAGAAGCAAAACTCCCTATGCTTCCACAGATGTTGCAATAAATGAAAACAATTTGATTGAGTAGTGAAGGTATCTTATTATGAAGGGGGGGAAATAGCAACAAAAACCCCAAACCCA
The DNA here is from genome assembly GCF_023638135.1 of Falco biarmicus. Classification (NCBI taxonomy): domain Eukaryota; kingdom Metazoa; phylum Chordata; class Aves; order Falconiformes; family Falconidae; genus Falco; species Falco biarmicus. Next base: position 24,410,444 of record NC_079295.1, on the reverse strand, counting down.
CCAGATTTGTGTAGGAGTCACATCCTGTTACAAACATCAAACAACAATGAGCCTTTATTACCATGCTATGATTGCTTCATTTCAAACATGATTAATTAGCAAGTATAACACTCACCAAAACTCCCACCACGCTGCTGTTGCTGCCTATTTGCAAATGGGTCCCTATCAAGTATTCATAAGCATATTAGTCTCATTTATGACACTGAAGAAGTCAAAGCATCCTGCTTTAAGGATGATTTAGCTCATACCTTAGCCGAATAGAAAACAAAACAAAAACCCAACAAACACCGAAACCCTCTTCTGTCAAAGGGATTCTTTGATAATCCAAACAGAAACTTCATGCAAAATGAAAAACTATTCTTAAAAGTTGCTGAACAATTGAAATGTTTGAAAATAAGTAGAGATAAAAGATCAATTTAGACTTTGTTTTGGTATTTTGTTTGTTTTGGTTTTTATTGTGTTTTTTTTTTACTTGAGATTTCGACTTGATATTCAATTTGAAATACACTGCTCCTGTTGAGAATGAAAGTGTGGTTCATATGCCAAAAATGGAATCAAAAAGAGGATGAGAAGGGGAAGACACACTTAACAGGACTCTTAACTCATGTTTTAAGCTGTGCAAACAGATACCTTCAAATGTACCTTACTTGCAATAAACATTACTTTGGCAGTAAAAAAAAAACCAAAACAAAACTTTGCTTCACAGGGAGGAGAGGTGGAAACAGATCACAAATAGAGAAGAAACATGACTGAAGACAAGAGCAAAAAAAACCCCTGAATTTGCCCTCTCAAACTGAACTCTATAAATACTATCACAAAACCAAGGGAAAAACGTTCAATTTGGAAGCAACAGCTGTATTCCTAAGCAAGAAAATATCCCTGATGAAATAAAGCATGGGCATCCTGAGAGGATCTTTAAAAGTATGAAAAGAGATGCCTGTGTGGCAAAGCTAAAGTTTCAACGTGAAAATAAAAATTAGGCAGAAGATCTGATACCTCCTTGGTTTACCAGCTCTGTATCACAGATACTTGATGATTTTGTCACACCCAGCGCAGAGTCATTTCTAAGTGCAAATCAGTCCTACTCTCTCCAGCTTTTTCAATTTTATAAATTTGGGATCAAAAACATCAAAGCAGCTTCCACTTCGGACCTAACTTTTAGAGGATCAATGTGACAAGTCACTGCTTGATAGATGTTTCTCTTGATAAACGACTTGTTCAAAAGAGACATTGTAGCTTTCATTTCCTGACCACAACACACTTTTAATTTGCAACAGCAGAGCTGCTGGAGTGTGACTAGTTCCCACTTTCCAGCCTTTCAGGATTGTGGCACTGTCAGGCCACATACATGGGCAAAACAAAAACTCAGAAAGAGGTGCATCCGCAACAAGAATTGTAGCAAAACTTTTCCTCAAACAGGAACCTGATTATGTTTGATTTCTCCTAACAGTGGGCTTTTAAACTCCCTTCCCAACCACATCCTATCCCTAACATTTTAGGAAAGGGGGGAAGTGAGGAGAAATCATATTTGGAAATATATACTTAAGTGCCATAGAATGTATATAGCTGCCTAATAGTATCATGTTGATTATACATATATATATTACTGCTACTATGATTATTATTATTATCTGGGAATAGCATTTAACAGTCCAAACTGTCCACACCATCCAATTTCAGCTCTCAGCATACTGTCCGATTCCCAATTTAAAATTTATAAATGTAATATCCTCTTCATCACAAGCAGCAGTCCAATCTGCTCTGAATATATATTACAGCTTTAACATCACAGAGGGAAATCTCCCATCTGGCAATCACATTTGCTCCAACAGCTCTAGAAAAAAAAAAAAAAAAAAAAAAAAAGGAGAAAAAAAAGAAAAAAAATGTTCTGCTCTTGCTCGCTCTCCTCCTTAAAACATTTCTCAGGGCAAATTATGTGCATCTAAAATAAACAGTCGCCTTATTGATCGCTTCAAAGTCAACAAGTTCTACATGCAAAACGCAATCAGATCACTCGCATCATATAGCACCCAGGATATGTTTAGCAATATAGTCACCTACAGCACCAAAATAGGAGTGTACGTTGTGCAACTGCTCTCTCAATTTCTTTCTTGCATTCAGATATGTTATTACGAGAGATCATCAGCCACACACGCCAGACCTCCCCCTTATCCCAAACACACACACACGCGCACGCACACACACTCTCTCTCCTAGGGTCTCTCTCCATCCTTATTTGTTGCTACCAAATGCAATTAAAAGTGAACGTACCCTCTTTTTGGTTGCAGAAAACAGACTAATAGTCACTTCTGTTGTTAGTTCCTTAACCTTAATTGCATACCTAGAGGTGTATCTACTGCACCAGAAGGAGATCTACTGAAATTCCCCATGCTCCATTTTATCTGACTTTTTTGGAGGAGAGGGCAGCGTGGGGGGCTGGAGAGTGACCGTTAAAATGAAGCCAGTTTCAACACCTGATTATTTCATTCTGTTACACATTGAGAACAGAGCAGTGGGAACCAGACACTTGTAAACTGAGCATAAAATGCACTTATTATACAATATTAAACATTCGGCCACAACAGTAATTTTGTTTGTTTACATGCAAAACATTCCCTCACCCCACATCAGTTAAAACCTCTAGCAGATGATTATGCTGAAAGTAAGAGAGGGAAAAGCAGCTGGAGTTCAAATATATACTAAAAAACTATTAGTTTGCACAAGGAAAAGAAGCATTTTAGGCATGTATGCACGAGTATGTAGACGTATAGGTGTATATATTCATTGCTACACATTTTTGCCTTCTCCGGCCACTGAGTTTTTCTAAATTACACACCACTGGAGTTCAGTGGTGTATATAGTGCACTGCTAGTAACATGCAACTTTAGATTTTACAACTGAGATCAATACAACGGACAAAACTAATGCTACAATCGAAGCAGAAATTATAAACAAATGATAGCAAGAGAAAAAAATGCTTCTATATATATACACAAGTGAAAATATACTATTAAACATTAGCTATTTATTACAAAATATTTGCATGCAGAGTCCTCAGTGCGTTATCATGCTATTTAAATTTGTCTTTGCTATTTAGATGCAAAGGAAGTAGATCCCAAAACGGACATACCATAAACACTGGTGCTACTGATCATTTCTTGCTGGCAGCACAAAAAGCTGAATTGGATTTTTCACAAGCAGGAATTCCAAAGGTTGCTTTTCATTAAAGCCACTTTTCCTCTCAGCTATCAAATGTCACTGCCTTGAAACGTGGGCCCTTTCGTCAGGTATTCATTTAACCTACATGCATATAATTAAGTGGGAAAGCAACATCAACAAAAAGGGGATCTCAGATCACAAGAGAAGAAAGAAAGGGGGGAAAAAAAGCACATGACCAGGAATGCAAGTCCATGTCAATTTCACTCACTCCCATTGAAACTAACAAGAGCTCCAGGGAGGATAGTAATAGGATCAGTGGATTGTATATACCATTAAATTATACATCTTTCTCTCCCTTCCGAGCCAACAATACGCCCACCACGCTGTACCCCCTCCAAGATGATGTGCTTACATTTCACTGCAACAGCTCCTCTGACATATCCGTGCCTCCCCCCCCCCCCAGTCAAGCCACAGCAATTTTAACCTAACTTTTGTTTTGTGAGATTATTTGCACTTATTTGCTCAGAAGTTAGTTGCCTCAAAGTCCAGCCCCGCGTTACCTGCAGTTTATTGTTTTCAATGCAACTTAAAAATAAATCCAATTAGGAGGAGGAGGAGGTGGGGAGGGAGCTTGCAATCGCGAACTCTTAATCTGCCTACTATTGTTGGCAACGATCAAGGAAGAAAAACCATGCACTGCGATTGTATATCTGTACTTTCCAGACTACGATTAGGAAAGCAGAGCGGAGTGTTTAGTATCAGAAAACGACTGCAAATTAGGCAAAATATTTAGGGCACGAGCAGGCGATTAAAAAAAAAAACAAACCAACAAAAAACAAAACAAAAAAACCCACCAAAACCCCCCACGCGGCTCTTTCGCAGAGCTTTAAGATTAAATAAAATTTCAGACGATGGTAGAAAGACTGGGGGGGGGGGGGGGGGGGGGGGGGGAGGGGGGGGGGCGCGAGAAAGATCCTCTTACCTGGAGATTTGGTACAACAACCCGATAGGTTAGAGTAGCATCGATCCGCTGTGTTTGCTGATGAATGGGGGCTCGGGTTAAGTGAAGGTGCCTATGATTTGAAATCATTCCAAGTTTTTGAAGGGAAGACTGACTGCAGCCTCTGCCATGTTGGAATTTCAAACCCAAAACAGCTGCTTTGCAAGGAGCCAGCATGCCAGCAGCTGGACGCCTGCGCAGAGCGCCGCCGAGCCAAATTCAAATCACTTTCACGCGAAGAGCCAAAGATCAGTTTTCAAAGGGGGAGCGGCGCGGGGGGCGGGGGCGCTCCGCGGCACTGCGCGCCGGGGCCGCCGCTTCCCGCGGGGGGCAGCGGGGCGCTCGCGCCGCGGCCCCGCTCCCGCTCCCCGGGGCGGCGGGACGGGGCACGGGCCCCCTCGGCGGCGGCGGCGGCCGGGCTCCCTCCCGGGCGCGGCGGCGCTCCGCGGCGCGGGGCGGCGGGGGAGGGCCGGGGCCTAGCGGCGGCCCGCACCCGCGGGGCAGGGAGCCGACGCGAAGGTTCCCCCGGCCGCGGCCGACCCCCTCTCCGCTCCGCCGCGGCCGCCCCGCTCTTCCCCGCCTGGGGCCGGGGAGCGTCCCGGCTCGGCCGGCGGCGGCCTGCGCGGCTTCCCTCGCCGGCCGGCTTCCGCGCCGCGTCTCCGGGCGGCCGGTGCTGGGGCTCACTGGCCGCCGCCGCCTGAGGAAAATGGCCGGAGTGGAAGTGCCCCGCGCGCGGCGGGCTCGTCCCGGCCCGGGTGGCGGCCAGCGCCCCGCAGACGTGCCCCGCGCCGGCGCTGGCTCCCGGGGAGCGCCGGCCGCTGCCCGCCGGAGCCTGGCTGCTAGCAGCCGCGGCGAGGCATTCCCGGTAGCCGGCAATGGCTGAGGGGCCCCGGCAGCCACACCTCCCTCTGCCCGCACTTCCCCAGCCCCGGCTCGGCGGGGGATGGCAGGGAGCCAGCTACCCCGGCCCACAGCTGCCGGGGACTCCCCTTGCATAAGAGGGATTCCCCGGGGGGCCGTTAGACGGCCTTTACAGCCTCTTTACGCTGGCAGGGAAGGCATAAAGTGGCCACACAGCACAAATTGGGCCCTCCCTCTTGTACACCGGTAATGCTGCCTCTCGCAAACAGGTCTTTCTCCAGCGTGGCCGACCCGCCGTGCCGGTCTCACGGGCACCCTGCTCCCTCCGCACGCCCGCGCCTGCCTTCCCGCTACCGCAGCTGCGGAGAGGGGAGCCAGGGCTTCCCACGGGACGGACTTGCGTTCCTGGTTTTACACCTGATGAGGCGATCAGAGCATCTTTACCATTTCTTCTAGGGGGGAAGAAGCCACGCTGTCCAGATGCTGCTCGAGCTCTGCCTCGGGGTCCCTCCTGGAGCGGTTTAGCTTCCCCCCTTCCCAGCCCTGCTGAGGAGTTAAGACCAGCTTGGAAGGGCTGTTTGTCCATCCTGGATGCGGAAGAGATGGATTACATTTTTCTAGGAAAACAGGAAGATGCAGTGGGACTATGGGCTCTGGAGGAGGCAGAGGAGACCAGTGCCAGGGGGTTAGCATCTGGAGGGAGCAGGAATGGGCTGTTTTCCTGGCTGTTTTCCTTTTCAGTAATACAGTAGGCGGAAATAAAACTCACAAGTAGCTGCCAGCAGAAGCTACTGTGAGCTGTCAGCCAGTCCCTATCTTACCAGGTAATGGAAAAGAGAGGAGAGCAAGGCCTGTCGGATTGATGTGGTCCATGAAGTGATTCGGTCAACCCAAAACTATTTTCACCAGCTGAAGACTCTTTTGGGAGGCCTGAGCCCCCTGGGCGACAAAGCTGTGCCTAGAGAGACTGGAAATAAAAGGACAGAGCAAAATGGCTAGACAAACTTTGGCTTGTTAAGGATACGGAAGGTGTTCCTAGCTTGCTTGGGCATCTAGGGGTAACGCTAGTGCTAACGCCGGTGCTGCTACGTAAGGAGAGCACTGCTAGTGGAATAACAAGGTGTTTTGAAGCAAGGAAGTTGGTTCTAGAGCGAAACTTCTTGTGCTTCCCGTCATGTCCCAATGAAAACGAAACATACATGTAGACACAGTTTAACTGGATGTTAGAACTTGCAACAGAAGTCTATAGAAGTCACCTTTTCCCTGCCCTCAGCACTGGCTGACTATAAGCAATGGGCCCGATGCCTGGATCAGCCCATTACCTGTGCAGATAGCCACCCGTTGTCCTTTCTACAAGAGCTACTGGATATTAAGTGGCAGCTTTGGCATTAATGCAGGCAGGCGACTGTTCCAAATGCAGGCAGCATGTCAGTAGCTTATGTTGTTCACTAATTTGACCAAACTATACATATTACACTTAGTAATCTCCGATGCTGAAATCTGCAGCACAGCATATTGCCTCTGCTAGTGTTGCCAGCACCAAGCACTGCAAATAAGAAGTCAAGGTCTCAAGGTCACGAGCTTGGTCTAAAAATCATATCATTAAACACAAAAATGACTCTTTTTGTCTTTGCTTTTTCATACATCTGGATTCCTTCTCCCGTGGCACTATGCACTTTTTCTCTCAAGCGAAAGATGAGTTTCTTACACAACTACAGAGCTCCATGACTTGTAGATGCAGGAAAACAATGGCAACTATCATAAGGCATTATTAGACGAGCACCAGAGCTTTTGAAATTTTTTGACCAGTGAAGAATATATTTATCAGTCTTAGTATTGTATTAACCTCAGTATTTTCATTTTATATTCCTGTATTTTTCTTCCCTTCAGGCTTCTCATGCCACATTAAAATAGCCTGACTTGAAACAGTAGATATGCAGTGTATGTTTGTATGGGTCGACATTCACCTCTGTGCAGGTCAGCATAAGGCTTATGTACCATATTAAGTCCTTATTTTGAGGTTTGAATTAGGCTGAAGTGAAGGCCTTGTTCAGCTCATCTGTACAGGGATGAATTCCACTCTTTGTTTAAAATGCCACCAAACAGTCCTGATCCTTTTGAATGGGAAATTCTCACAGACTTTCAAAATGGGAATGTTACTTTGAGCCTATTTCAACATCTAGGTGAAACGTTCACAATGAAATTCAAAACCACATGAAACCCGCCTGGTTTCAGGTTTTGTTACAAACTCCAAACTCAGACCAGGCTCCGTGAAAGTTCACAGAGCTTTTCAGCAAATCTAGATTAGTAACATTTAAACCATTTGAATTGTGAAAACAAAACAAAAGAAACAAAAATCCCAGAAAACAAAGAACAAGAACATCTAACTATGCTACTGCAACCGTTCTCCCAGGGATGCTCATGTGATGCATGTGGACTTTGCAGTTACCACTTAGTATATCTAGTAAAGGTTTTTAAAAGCTATAATAAAAACAACGGTGGTCTGTGAAATAGCCTTTAGTGCCTTTACATTAATTACACGGATTTCATTTGTAAATGGGAGCAAGTTTTCAAAGTGGCAGACAATGCCAGAGTTCTTTTGATGCTGACAGTTTGGCAGCGTCTGTGCTCCCCTTGTGTGCTGGCAGTACAGACCTCCAGGGCAGGGCCTCCTGCCTGCCTTCCTCCCTCTGTGCTGGGGAATCCCTTCAGTCTCCAACTCTCAGACCTCACATGTGGCAACTGCCGCTATAGTCGTCTGCTACGATGTGCTGCAATAAACGGCCTTCAAGTGCCTTTTTTTTGGAGTTGTGATCATTGGTGAATACACAGACTACTTTCTTCCTTTGTTAGGAGCACAACCTGTTTAAGAGCTCTGGCAACTCAAATCAGATATTCATACCACCTGGATCCCCATCGAGCAGCTGAGGTGGCTCCAGATGCCACATGCTGGGACATTTCCAGAATGTGTGTGGCAGGACAGACCATCATGGGCCTCCCTTATCGGGTGGGAAATGCTACCCCTTCTCTCTCTCACTGGAGTGCTTAGTCACAGAAACCTCAGTCTCTGTAGCTAAGGTTCACTTACTACCTTTCAGGACCACCTTTCTGTGTGTCAGCATGAGTGCAGTGACTGCTTTGGCTTGCCTGAGCTGAGACTCCAAGAGGCAACGACACCTCTGTGGTCCTTAAAGTATTGATAAATACAGATCAGAAGTAATTGTCTCTTTCTTGCATACAGGCAACCAACACTGAGTTGAATGAATGCTCTAAACAAGCCCCATAGCAAACAGTGGGGCAATGGTCAAGCACAGAGAGGGAAATGCATTCCAAGTATTAATATTACTTGTTGCTTCCATGTTCTTCCCAGGAGACTGGAAGGGATGAAATCCTCCCTTTTAGCTGCACCACTGTTCTGCACAGTTGGACTGAAGCTTCAAACAGGTCCAAGCCCTAGGTCAGAGACTAAACCAGAAATACATAATGTCTTCCTGGCCTTGTTTAGCACACAGAATGATGGCTTAGGTGCTGGGCAGTACCTAGTATCACAAAACATCACTTGACTAAAGGTCATATTTAATGTAATTCCTGCCTGTGTCAGAAAGAAAAACTTTATATACAGACTACATCTATGTGTAGGGGCACTTTTTGCATCTTTGCTGGGCTGATGTAAAAACTGGTAACTTTTACAACTTGTAACCACTTTGGGTTAGATTCTGGGGTTTTCTAAAGAGCGTTTCCGATATTTTTGTTGTCTTGTCTGTTTGTGCCTGCTTCTGTGGAATGGGGAAAGGATCACCTTGATTTCAGTGAGATTTCTAGCCCAAACCCTTTATTGGTCATTCTCTACAGTCTCGCTGAATATTTGATGCTTTTGGCATCAAAAAACTATTGGTCTCTGAAGTAATTTCCATTTTCCATTTTAGTCCTAAAGGAGAAATTGTTCACAATATCCAACAAAAATATTCATTTAGCAAGTGCCCTGTATAACAGAACAATATATAGTTGGTTGTCACATAAACATCTGACGAGACCTATGCCTTCTGGTGTTTCTTGAATTTTGAGTGCTTAATATTTTTACTTTGGTAGCAAATGCATTTTTAATACAATTTGTCCATTTTTTTAAAAGCAAACTTTAATACATAAAGTCCCTCTTGGGGAACTGTAGGAAGGAGTTGAATGGTTTTAGGGGTTTTGTTCTCCATCTTCTTTTATTTTTCACTGTGTTGTTCATTAACTGGATAAGAAACGCACTAATCCCTGTCATTTACCTTAACAAACACAATAATAACTTGTTCTCCTCACTTAAAATTACCTCTCCTCATTTGAATTAGAGGAGGATGAGGTGCCCACATGAGGCCAGTAGGATTCAGAGACATGTGACAGTGACAACGGAATACTAAGGCACAGGAATGACAAACACATTTCTTTTTTTCTGTCTCTAACTCCTTCTTTCCCTTACAAGTACTATCTTTGCCTTGGTGCTAGCACCTTTCTCATTCCTTCCCTGATTCCAGGCCTCAATCACAATCCTTCCCATTTGCCCCCCTGTCTAGTGCCAGTCTCATTCATAAGTCCTTGTCCTCAACCATCATCGCGTCTTTTGACCTTTGACTTGTGCATTTTTCCAGTGCCCGAACACATTTTCCTTTGGTTTTTTATCCCCTTCCTTGATGGTCTCCCTTTTCTGAATTCCAGTCAAGCTGCTTCTTATTCCATGTTGTCTGGCGATTTGCAGGAAGAAGGCCAAGAACATCTGATAGACACCTTTATTCTCTTTGTATTTAACACCACTGGCAATTGAAAAGAGAAATCTGAGAGCAAGTCCTGCTCAGATCTGCAAGCCCCAGGAAAGAATACATCCACTGCAGACAGAATCTTTGAAGAAGCTGGTAAATGAAATATGCAAACAATTTTACAGAAGATCAGATTTCTCCAGACTGAGGAAGACCTTCATAGGCTGGTGAAAGAGGAATATCCCTTCCTAAGCTGAGTCCCACTACAAGCAAGTAGACAACAAAATATTTCAAAAATTTCCTAACATGAGCAAAATAGATTTTCCCTCAGTGCATTCTGAGAAACAGCTGACCATATTTGCTGAAAGTTTTGAAAAAATAGCCCAAGGCAGACATTTGGCATGAAAATTGCTGCCCAGTGGTTTATGTTTGACAAAGTTACAAGCAACTGGAAAAAGGTTCTTGCAATGAAACCTTGACTCTAAGTATCCCACTGTAAGAGCCTACAATTAATGATTACCAATAACAAAAATGTATTTTACTTAATGCTTAATAATTAATGACTTAATTTAGTTGGTACCTAGAAAGAAATTATCACTTTTTGTAGGAAAAGGAGTGGTGAAAATTAAACAATGGTATGCTTACAAAATTGTAATTTTGTCCTCCAAGTGCTTTTTCTAAGCACTTTATATGCTTTTCTCAGAAACATTTATTATCTCATCTCCAAATGCACATTATAATATCTCTCATTTACCCTACAAATGAATGGAATAAACTTTGGAATCAAAGGAAAGAAAAACATTTAGCAGAACACGGGAATTGCTCAAAATTGCACCTACGCACAGAAAAAAGTTTACTTAACAGATTACATGCTATAGGATCTGCACATCTAATAAAATATCCACAGGGCTTTATTTACTGTTGCTTTAGGAACAGGCTTTTACCCACTTTTTCTCTTTTGATGAGTAAAAGTTCCTTTACTCTTAGACAAATATCTTGCTCTAAGCACAGAATAAAATTCTTTTTGTAGTAAAATTAAGACAATGTTTATGGTTCTTATTGGTTTATACATTGTCTTTAGTGTTGAGACGGGTGTATTTAAGTCATGAAACAACATTATCAATCTATCTGTACAGTCAGCTCTAAAGTTTTTCAAACAAGTGAGACATTTTAAACTATTCTTGCTAGGGGCTGATCTTTAAGAATGTCATGTTTATGAGACTTAAATACTCAAAATAAAATACCTTTCCAACATGCAAAAGCTCCAACACCAGAAAAGTATACCATACATTTTTGAAGAAGAAAAAGAAAACTATTCAAACATCTCTATTCAGATCATCTGAGCAACACAGCTATTCTACATACGACATTCTTCTATTGTAAGAAATATAGTGTCTCACTTAGAAGACAAAGAAGTTAGTAAATTAATACAGTTGGGTTTGATGCTATTGATGAGGGCATCCTTCCCCACTGCCTGTAATGTAATAACTAAATCTTGCTAACTTTTATTTTCTTCTTCTAACTTCCTTAGAAAGCTCAAATTTGCTAAATGCACAGCATTGGCTGCAATCAACAAAGCACTTAAGCATGTGCTTAATTTTGTGCACATGAGTAATCACATTACAGTAAATGGAAGCTGACTGCTCAAAGTTAAGCACACACTTAAGTGCTTTGCTGGATCAGGGCCAGAGCATGACAACTTGCAGGTCATCCTTACTGCACAGTAAGAGATCACAAACCTTAAATATTCTGTAGAAACCTTCTCCCCCCTTCAAATCAACAGTACCAAAGGCAAGGATAAAACTACAGTAGTAAGTAGCTGCTGCATTCTTTTCTTCTGTTACAAGTCACAAAACTGGCAGCAGTACTTACAATATAGCAAATTACCAATACAATAAATTCTCTTAATAAGTATCCATAAAATTACAATTTATTTTAAAGATCATCGTTTGTAATTCTATTCTCATAAGACCATTAGACACATGGGTCTTTTTAATTTTAAAAGACCTGCTAATAGTTCTCACAAAAGAATTTATTCAAGACCTTGACCTTAAATTGATACAATTGCACAACTTAATCAGAATTAAACATGAGTCAAAGTACTGTACGGTATTATCATGGGGGTCAACATAGCCCTTCAGGAGCCACACAGAGGATACCATTAGTACCACAACCTTGGGTATCTAGGATTCTGATTCTGGAGATCTAATACTCTGAATTAAATGTTTTTATTAAATGTTTTCTGCCAGTTATTATGCTGAAGAGGTGGGAAGGGGGATTGCTGATGACATTTCTTTTTTCCAAGCAACTGAAATGACAGAAAAATAGTCTAAGAATCTTTTCAGTTCAGTCACAGCTTTTCAATCTAAAATGAAACTTTATACTCACTGTGCTACACAATTATTTAATTTTCTGGCTAAATGGACATAGTTCAGCACATCTCCAGGGCCTGTTTCACTCTTCAATAACATGAAATAAATATATTTTTAGGATCAAAAGCTACATTTTAGATCTAAATTTGCCTGACTGTTGACAGTATTCAGATATAGGGAGCTTCTATGTTTTTCCAACACATAAGTTTCTTCACAAAAATTAACAGGGTGAAACAGCAAGTAAGGACACACTGCCAAGTCTGGTTTTCTACCTATCTACAGAGTAGTTTTCACACTTTCCATGACTGTGAATGTCCTTCTTTCTCTGTCTTTCTTTTTATTATTTTAATTAGAAAGAACTGGAAAATCTCTATACTGAGAGTGTTTGTGCTGGGGGAGGGGGATGTCAAGGAACCCAAAGCACATTCCAAGCCAATTTTGATCTCATTGACAGGGATGAAAATCTGGAATTAATCCGCTGAGTGTAACAGACATGTTCTGGGCTTACATAGATGAGATCTTATGTTTTCCCCTCTGACATTCACGTGGCTCAAACCAGAAACATTTCCTAAATTAAAAAAAAAAAAAAAAAAAGGCCAAATCATCCAGTTGGGAAAATTGGCATAATTCCATTGAAGTCAATGGAGCTATAGTAATTTACTGTAGCTGATGATCCAGATGAAAGTATATAAAAGTTTTAGAGCAGGCTTCTTTCATTTAAAACTGTATTATGTTAGGTGCACTGTTGATGCTCAGAATTAATGTGCAAGTTGTTAATCTCGCTAGACCTGGATTTAAAATTAGACAATGCAATAATTAGTTTGGCACTATCATTCTGCTACCCAGAGGGTAATAATGTAGGTCATAAAATACCAGTGATCAGCACAACTTTTCATACAAAACAAAGAATCTGTATTAGGAGGGAGGAGAGGAGGGAGGAGAGGAATTCAGAAATTGGTTGTTATCAGAGACCAAACTGGGCTGTGAGTACTGTACCACCTCACAAGATGCTGTGTTGCATATGTCTACTTATGTTTCTCAGCTCCCAAGTGTGCAGATCGTTCTGTAGGGTATAATTGACTCAAAGAGGTCTACAAGCTCTCTTTCTGTACTATTTTTATGTTGAACGTTCATTATTCTTTATGTCTTTACTATTAAAAAATTAGGAAAATTATTTATTTTACATTCTACTTTTTTTGCTTTTGCTTGAAATATAAGCGTTATGCAGAGCAAACAGTTTACAAACATGCAGAAGCACAATACTATAGTATATGTATCTTGATTTGTTTTCTTGACAAATGACTGCTGGCAACATCAATAATTCAAAGGGAGAAACAATAAAAATATAGAGGAATTGCATTTATGTACTTCTTTCTGTCCTGTCAGTCATTCTTGCTAGGCTTTTATATAAAGATAAAGAAAATTAGGAAATCATCAAGTCTGAAAGTTAGTCTTGATGAACACTTGCTTATATTTTGTACTATTGAAATGGTCAGGATGCTTAGATATACATGTTTGGAGACTATCTCATACCTACGTCTCCCTATTAAGAGAACAATATTGCGTTAGCTTTCATACAATGAGGCTGTGTTTGTGTAAAATACACAGCAGAGTTCAGTGAACATAACATATGTATATATAAGAACATATATACAGGTGTGCATATGTCTGGTGTCTCTATGCCTTTTATATGTATACTATTAGAAAGTGTACATTTGATGTTATAGATGCATATATTCATAAATCATTTAAAGTTGTGCTTTTCATGTGGTGTGAGGCACAGATACAAACTTGCTAATGATAATTATAGAACTGATGCTGATTTAGTCATTTCAAGAAAGCCATGGAGGCATAATTAGTGTCTGAATGGCCTCAATATTGCATTATTAGGAGGCTAGGGTGAAACTTGAAATGAGAACATCAAGGCTGATAAAAGAAAAGAAAACATGAAATACATACATAATTCATTCTGAGATATTATAAAGGTTTATAACCAGAAACAATAATTTGCAGAAAGCATCTCATGTACTGGAGCCAACTGCAATAATTTGGTCAACCTGTTTAAGATCAAATAGTATTCTTAGCTATTCTCAGTGGTATCTTTCTAATAAAGTAGCAGCAAACAGACACTGTTTGCTTCTGGTCACTTTTAAAGAATGTTCAGTTTATCAGTGGGGACTTTAATCTCAAGCTTCATAGAGTACAAAAAGAACATTGATCCTACTGTTTTGTCCTCTAGGCCACAAGGCATGCACATTTTTACATTCATTTGTCATAAAACAAAAAATACATTTTGCCCTTTGAAAATACCAAATGCCAGCTTTTAAACAAAATAATTTTCCATCACATTTTTCCCTTTCTTTTAACCTTTCCATCATTCCGCGCCCCACCCCCAGCCCCCCTTCCTTTTATCCCAGACTAATTTCTTCTCTCTCTTAATGCTTTTCTTCCATTTTAAGTGCTAGTAAGAACTTTGCAGAATTCCTTTTTTTGGACCATTGCCAAACTATCCACTGTTTAATGATTTGAGATGGCAGTTTGAATTAATCAGAATTCTCACAATTCTATTTCTAATTTTCCTTCTAGATAGGTTACAGAATATACAAATAACACCTTTTTTCCCATGTAAGACAAAGGAATATGTGATATCATCTGGGTTAGACCAGGTCTGAAGATCCAAGAACTTGGACAAAACCCATCCTTTGGGTATCATTTACTTCAAATCTATTTTCTCTCCTTCATTTAAATAAAATTAATACTCAATAAAATCTTGGCATTTCATAACATTTTACATACAGAAACCATTTTTTCTGTACTTCTTGTGTGAATTATTTTTTTTCCCCCACTGGTTTTGCAATAATCCAAAGTTGCCCCTATCAGAAACAGCCTCCTTTTAGAATTACTGGATCAAGTGTCTATATCCAGTTCACCACAAAGAATGTAGAGGTCTTGCCTTCTCCAGCTCTGGAGAGCCAGTTATTGCATATAGTGAGTGGCTTCTGCCTCCAAGCCCTGCTCAGCCCTTAATTCGGGCCAGTGTAACATTTTCCATCTTCCCAGATATTATTTTTTTCCTTAAACTATGTAGGGGGGGTTCCAATTTTTCTGTGATGGAGCCACGAACAAACAATGATGTTTTCTTGACCAAAACTGTAGAAAAGTCTGGAATTCTGCTTTTGCTTGCCCGTATCTGAAAGAACCCTGCTGGTTAAAAACCTCATTAAAGGTTATGCAAGGAAGATATGCATATCCTGTGTCTTCTCTCAAAATATAAAATGTCTTCATGAAGAAAAAAGTCAAGGATGCAATGTTACTAAATGGTTTTTGGCTTAAATTTTAGTGAGGGAGACACATACACTAATACAAATTTATAACACCTTTTCATGTTCCATGGATAGCAACGTTTAAATACATATCTGTCTTTAATTTTCACTTAAGTAAAATAGAAATTTTTAAGTCCTGCATCAGCTTGCAAAAACTAGCTTTGGGGAAGGCTAATTGAAGGGATAACATTCACAAACTTGAAACTACTGGGGTAGATCCCAAATAAGTAGACAAAAATGTTCATTCTCTCATCTTTTGACCAATTACATAGCTCATCAAAGCCTCCTGTACCTCTCTGAATTTGTTTTGAAAGTCTGGAGCTTATATAGGATAAAAGAATATTACAACCATGAGCGAGAAGGATGATTGATAAAGATCACATTGTGGTACACAAGACTTGATCCTGAAAAAATGGAACTCCTTACTTCTCATTGTCTTCAGCAGTTATTACACATTCAGCATTAGAAAGAATCTGGTTTCAGCTTCTCTTCCCCCCCCCTATTTTTTACTAGTAAGCTTGAACTTTAGGGGAGGCACAATTCACCACAGGAGCAAGTGCAAGAAGGGGCTAAGTGTGTGACTATATCTAAAAATCAGCTAGCTAGATAACTAGCTAGTTCTAGCTAGTTCTATAATAGGTAAGCCACTCACTTTCATTTCCATAACTTTTGATATATTTATATTTATAGTATTTATATTTATAGTATTAAAAATATTTGATATTATCTTGCCAACATTTATAGTAAATTCTGCAATCTAAAATAGCAAATACTTCAATGTAACATGCTTTAAAAGGTACCTGCTGGATTGTATTTTTAAATAAATTCTGAGTAGACCCTAAAACTGGAGGTGAGTGATCTCTCTCTCATAATCTTGGCCTTGATAGTATTTTTGAACTATGAAATTATTTTACTCATCATATTTCCAGTAAGTTGAACTGTGCTCTGCAAGCTCCAACCCAGGAATGGCGGTCTCTGATGCAACCCAGACAAATATGCTTCACCCAGGTAAGACTGGAACCAGTGGGAAAATCTGGAGAAATGAAGATTTACCACGTATAGCAGAGGATCATGTTAGGGGACATTTAATCAAACTGGACATACATAAGTCCATAGGACCTGATGAAATGCCCCCGCCCCCCGTGTGCTGAAGGAGCCAGCTGATGTCATTGTGAGGCCACTCTCAATTATCTTAGAAAGGTTATGGTGATCAAGGGAGGTTCCTAAGGATTAGAAGAAAGCAAATGTCACATATCTTCAAGAAGGAGGATTTGGGGAACAACAGGCAGTCAGCCTCACCTCTGTTCCTGAGAAAATGATGGAGCAAATAATCCCATAAACCATTTCCAGACACATTAAGAACAAGAAGGTGCTTCAGAGTAAACAGATTGTATCCAGAAACCATCTCCAGACACATTAAGAACAAGGTGATTTGGAGTAAACTGAATTTATTTGCAAAAGGGATATTGTGCCTGACAAATTTGGTAGCTCTACGATGAAATGACTAGCTCAGTGGATGATGGAGGAGCGATACCTATTGTTTATCTTGACTTTAGGACGATGGAACATCGTGTACCCTCAGCAAGTTTGCAGAGGATAAAAACTGGGAGGAATTGCTGATACACCAGATTGCCATTCAGAAGGAACTCAGCTGGCTGGAGAAAT
The DNA here is from genome assembly GCF_023638135.1 of Falco biarmicus. Lineage (NCBI taxonomy): Eukaryota > Metazoa > Chordata > Aves > Falconiformes > Falconidae > Falco > Falco biarmicus. The sequence goes on along the minus strand of NC_079295.1, from coordinate 24,393,328 downwards.
GGACCAACAGGAACACAGTGAAGTTCAACAAAGGGAAATGCAAAGTCCTGCATCTGGGGAGGTATAATTCCGTGGACTGGTACACACTAAGGACCAACCAGGTGGAAAGCAGTTCTGCAGAAAATGATTTGGGGAGTCCTATTGGACAACAAGTCAAACATGAGCCAGTAATGTGCCCTCATGGTAAAGAACACTAACAGTATCCCAGGCTGTGTTAGGAACAGTGTTACCAGCACGGTGAGAGAGGTGTTCTTTCACTTCTGGTTAGCCCTGCTGAGAAACATCTGGTGTGCCGGGTCACTTCCTGGCCTTCCCAGTACAAGAAAGCTATGGACGTACTGAAGCAAGTACAGCAAATGGCCAAGAAGGTGAGTAAGGCACTGGAGCATCTTTTATATGACAAGAGGCTGAAAGAGCTGGGGAGGTGTTCAGCCTGAAGAAGAGAATGCTTAGGGTGGGTCTTATCCATCTGTATAAATACTTTCAGGGGGAGCAAAAAGAAGATGGAGCCAGTGGTATTTGGTGGAAGGACATGAGGCAATGGGCACAAACTGAAATACAGGAAATTTAATTTAAAGATAACCCCTCCCTTTTTTACTGTGAGGGCAGTCAAACATTGAAGCAGATTGTACAGAGAGACTATAGAGTCTCCACACTTGGAGAAACTCAAACCCCAGCTTTATATGGCCCTTAGCAACTGGCTCTAGCTAACTGTCCTTTGAGCAAAGAGGATGGACTAGATAATTTCCACAGGTGCCTTCCAATCTCAGCCAGTCGGTAAGTTTGGCCAGAAATGACCAAATTTTTCCTTATTACCATTTAAGATTCATTACAGTCAAAATTCAATAGATTCAAGATCAGCTGAAAACGGGTAATAAACATGTAGGCTTTTTTAACTCCTTGGCATGCAACGTAACTTTGTATTCAAGAGCTACTGGCAATGCAGTTGTTGTAATGCTACTACCACTAGTTATTATTTCTGTATTATTATTATTATGCCATCTTAATTGCTGCTGAGATTCTATGGCTGTCTTTTCAGTCTCACCAACTGCCTAGAACAAATGTTGCATGTTTGGGGATAACAATAGCATTCCATCATGTGTATCCTATACTTGATGTCAAAAGATGTGACGTCGAGTACTCAAACATTTGCATATAGGCATAATATGGTGGGTGTTTCCCTAAGAGGATCTTACAAGAAAAGATCTTTCACAGCGCTGTGTTTTGGAGGCCCAGCTTACAAACCTGTTTGTGCTTGGCAGCTATCTTCAGCTGAAATTGTGTTATTACCTTGCGAGTGGCACATTGCCACTCTGGCAGATGGGCAGCAGCATAGGCATGCCAGAGAACTAGTACGTGCATTGAGTTTGAGTATTAGGGCCTAGATACCTATCCAGGTATGAGTGCATATGAATTTGCATCCTGGTTGAAGGGAGTATGTAATTGTCAGTTCAGCTTAGTTTGGCGTTACTTTTGACATTCACAAAATACTTCTGATATTACTGAAGAATACAACTTTGTTTTCTTGGCAAATAAGGGCTGTGATTAGCAAGGGTACATGGGTGAGGGAGAATGTATTGCAGCCATCCACTCTTCCAGTATTCCCTTGGGGAAGCATACAGGGATGTACATAAGTATGACTGCAGCCAGCGTGAATTTTCTTATTTAATATAATAGCTCAACTGAGTGTGGAAGGCAGATTCATGACCTTTCATGCTGCGGAAGTGTGCATATACTGCAATTTCTTCTGAATAAGATTGCTAATGTTTCAAAGTGCTATAAGGGTCTTTACTTCTCCCTTGCAATTTTATTGACATTTTTCTTCTAGTTTTCATTTGTGCTATAGTCTAAATTTTACACTAAATCATTTAAGTTTGCTCTAGAGAGGCTGCAATGCTGCTCCCAGGCACACTGCCATGATTGAATCCACAAGTGAGCACTTTGTATATTCTTAAAAACCTTATATCCTAGTACAGAATGTGTAACAGAGCTCTCAGCCAGTGCACTGCAGTTAAATGCATTTGCCTGGGGGTATGAAATCAAAATAGTTATTCGTATTAGGATGCAACTATGGATAAAATCATATAATAGATACAACGGTTTACTTTGAAACATAATGCATACAATTTTTCCAGTAATTTGTGTGTGGGCAGAGGGAGAAAATACATACATGCAGAAAATTTAATGCTTGCTCAAGTTATATGCTCAGATTTCAGAATCAACTAATCTGGTGTATCTTGACAAAACTTATTTGATACCAGTTTGCATTACATAAGTATCCACTTCTATGGACCTTGCAAAGACTCTTGTCCTGTGTTTTTTGGAAAAAGTTTGTAGCAAATTCTTACGATTGGATTCTGCTTGTGTTGAATTCCATGGAGCAGGGACTTCAACTTTGATGAGTATGTAAGCTAATGCACAGCTAGCCAATATCGCTGTAAATATGGCATTATTATGATTCAGGTGTAAAAAACCTGAACAAAATTACATTAATATTGTAGTATAAAAGTTGGTTTAAATGAGCTTGACATGACAAATCAATTTACTGTCTAGTTTGACATATTAGTTGTCTTTTTATTACTAAATGATCCCTCAGGAAATCATAACAAGAAAAGAGATGTAAAGGTGCCCGATTCAGTTGCACAGTGTTGACTTTGAGTTTTATGGTATCAGACATGTGCTTGTGAGACAAATTTTAGTAACTTCTGAATTGCTCATTATAAGCAAGTAACTTGTTTTTGTGACACAGAAAAAAGTTGTTATCCAGAAGTGTAAGATGAATTAATTATGCTCTGCACATACTTCAAAATACCTTAGTTATTCACATTGTTGGTCTCAGATGCTATTAGCTATACCATCTTTCCTATTTTCAGCCTAAGAACAGTGCACACAACATTGACCAAACCCCTATCATTGTACTGTGAAGTCACTGTTTATGAACGAGCACTCCAGAACAGGTATACAGGTTACGTGACAAAGATTATAACTACGTAACATAATGTACAACATCATATGGCCATAGGTTCTTTGTGTGAGTCTTACACCTGTCAGTCTGCAAGAAAGTGCATAGAGTGTAATTTTATTGAGTGCAAGATGTCACTGTAGTAAACCACATGCCATCCACAGAAACTAGAGCCAATAGTAACTATGCCTGTAGCTCAACTGCAGAAAATTCCTTCAGAAACTTACAGTGTAAGTGTAACTGCCTGGGCTGACTGGGACCAGCTGAAGCCTATGAACCTTCTGACAATGACAGTAGTGCAATAAAGGATGAAGCTCTGGCCACTTAGCTGAGACATCAGGTATCGAAGCAGATGAACTCCTAGGAGGAAGGGCATTTCTCTTCATTAAAATTTAAAATGGTTCCTCATTTGCTTTTGTACTTCTACAGAATGAAAGTAAGACCTTGTTGGGAAAACCATGATTAGGAGAGAAAATTATTTTCTAACTCTAGGTAATTGTAGTGTTATAATAGCTCAATAAAAATGTAACTGAAAGTGACACAGTTCTGTATTTTGCTACAAAAAAGTTTTATCAGAAATTTCCAGTCAGCTCTGTGACTCGTTAAGTCTGTCTTATATCGACAATGAGAAATGGAACCAAGCAGAAACTTGGTGGCATCAGTGGGTTAGTTGTAATAAAACACCCTTTAAAGTTCCTCCACGAGCACTGCAGTATCTGTTAAAAGTCACATCAGCACATAGGCTAGCAAATCCATTCCGAGGATTACAGATATCTCCATCAACCTTTCTTTCACATAAACAAAGTCACAAAAGGATCACAGACAATTCAGATGTGAAGGGACTTCAGTAGGTCTGTAGTCCAACCCTCTGCCCAAAGAAGGGTCAGCTGTAAGATCAGACCAAGTTGCTCAGTGCATTTTTCATTCTGGCCTTGGAAACCCCCAATGAGGGAGACTGCACAGGCTCTCTGGCAACCTGTTCCAGTGCCTGGCTCTCCTCATGTCCAGTTTAAACCTCTTGATCCAATTTATGGCTGTAAAAGATTAAAAGATTCCTACAACATGTCAAAAAGCCAATCCAAAATACATTTTCTTTGTAGACCTGGCTTTCTGTAAAGGACTTTTTGTTTAGGAGTTGCTTATAAATATGCAAGGTATAACATGCCCAAAAAATACAAGATAATCCATAATTTAAATGAATGCCTCAAGACACAGCTATTTTTTCTTAATCTGAAGGAATGTGATTTTGGTGGTTTCCACCTAGTCCTTATTTGTTCCCATCACAAAACCAAAGCAGTCAGCACAGCATGGTTGACAGACTGTGCTCAACAGATGCCCAGAACTGGAATAGCACAGGGTACTGAGGTCAGGAGTGAGATTCATTGGCAGAGATGTGTGCGGGAAAGTTACACAGCATCTGCCTGCATTTTGCCTTTTTTCAAGTCAATGTTATTCGGCCCCTGCTTTTTGAGCATCTTATTTGCTCAGGAATAAGGCTTTGAACAACAGTTGCTTATTAATTTACTGCTTGCCAGTCCTTGGTAATTACTGCTGGTAATTCAGGAGGCCAATTACTAACTTATAGAAGTAAAATATTATTGGAGAAAAGCTAGGAATTAGAAAAATTGATCATGTGGGAGTTAAATTTGAAGATCTTTACTCAGTTCTTAGGCAAACTGCTAGAATAAGGGTTTGAGAAGTATTCCAATCTCCTAGCTGCTGTTTTGTGGCAAATTTTTATTTCCATTTGTCTTTGGCTTAAAATCTCTGGTAATGTTCAGTAGCTCCAGTTTTACATGCACACAAAAAAACCCCGAAACAACTTCAAGTATAAACCTGGGAAGCACCAAATGTCAATTAAAAAGTGGTGACTGACTTTTTCCTGATAAATGCATGGTGGTCAAATACAGATTCAACATCACTATTTCCTTGGAACTAATACTTCATCAAATCAGAACTTCATCACTTGATGTGACTTTATGAGAAGGTGATGGCCCAACAGACACAATACAGAGGCATGGGAAAGCTGCCTTAGGAAGACTGGAATGGGTTAAGGGAATTCAGACTTAATTTTACTAGGACAAGGAAAAGGGGAAGACAGTGAGGAAACCTTCTGGAAGCACCAGAAAATATTTTTTTACTGACTGATGAAAAGAAGAAAGCAAAAGGGATGTCATTGTGCATTTATATAAAGCACATAGCCATAAAGATAGTTAAGAGAGCAAATGTCAAAGAGAGACATTAGAGGGAAAGTCCAAGCTGAGAAAGGCATTCAGAATGGAAAGGATGATAGTGAGGAATTACCAAGCCATATTTGGAACTTGTTAAAACACTGACCAAAGCTGATTGTAGAGAAGGGATGGACCCTTTCACTGCAGGAGTCCAGGCGCCCTGTATTGGAGGCCTATGTGTGGATGGGACAGGCTGTCAATGGCTGGACCATGCCCAGAATCTAAGAACAAGCTGTACACCAAATATAGACTATGGCCTCACGTTAATGTCTGAAAAATCCCAACGGCAGCACAGTTTGTGAAAACTGACAACTTCAGGTATCCTGCTTGCCTCCACTCATTTGAAAACTGAATTGGTCTGTGATTGCTGTGAGGAAGTTTCAAATTAAATTGTTCAGATGTCATCTCAAAGCTGTGCATTCTTACAGAAACAAACAGTATCTCATAGGACTAATGTGGTTTTGCCTGAATTTCAGCTGGTCTGTCATGACAACTTTCCATTTTAGTTTAAAATCAGCGAGGGCAAGCTACCATCACATCCTTAGTAAAATCTGACGAGGTACATTGCTGATGATGAATATAACATCTCTCTATCAGTGCAGATAAACAATGAGCTGAGGAGCAACAATAGCTTTATGGGCTGATTTTCTTGATTGCTGTGAACTAATAAACCATTTTTTCCCCCAGCAAATTCTCTAAATAAACATGGCAAGGCACTCCAACGACTTAAGGCTTTATGTTTCTGTCAGCCTGACAAGTCACGTTACAAACTAGGGTATCCAGCAGTCCAGGCTATGGATCAAAAAGAAATTACAATGCCAATTATTTTTGGTTAACCACTATCCTTTGAGACATTTAATTCCAATATTTTGTTGAGATATCTGTAGTTACCAGCAACAGAGAATACCTCTTGAGTGGCTCCATTCCTTCTCTTCTGTGAAAACTCAGAAGATAATGATGAGTCATTGCTCCCCTGCACAGCGAAGATACCACAGGGACTGATGTTACTCCTCTTGCTCAGTGTGTGAGAAAAAATTGAGAGGCTTAGAGAGGAGACATGGTTTGCAACATATTCACCTGAGAAATCACTTCTCTTCCTGTGTCAAACTGCCAGCTTTGGATCAGAGACTGTGCTAGAGCTCGTTGAGTATGAAAGAATGGCTTAGCCAGCAGGGTTTTGTCTGTGAGAGGAATCTGGCTTGGGAATTAAGTCTGCCAAGTCCATCAAATCCCTATTGCCTTTGGGAATAGAAATGGTCTCTGAAATGAAGAGGCTTCATTGTTTGCTCTGGAGGGGTTTCTTACCTTTTCCAGGAATTTATTTTCTACACTTTGAAGAATATATATATTTGAGGAAATTATGTGAGGGAACTGAGATCTTCAGGTGGACATAAATCTGTACTGTACAGATTCTTTAAAAAATCAGCTTGTACCTTTTTACTGCAAAAAATCAAAGGGCTCATTTTGGTGCACAGTATGTGATATTGGCCTATATTTCAATAATGTGAATTCTGCAGATGTTGGTGACCTAACAGAATGATGATAATTCAGTTTGTTTCTGGGATCACTGGCACATGTAATGACTTGGCTCACTGCATTGCCAGTGGATGCAACTTTTTAAAAAGGTACGCTTGGAATCTTCAGATAAAGGAGAGAGGATGTCTGTGAATGGTTCCAGACTGACAGCACCAGGAATAACAGCAGCATATTCCTTGCACAGGCAGAAAAAAATTACCAATTCTTCCACAAGGAAGGAATGTGGGAAGCAGGCATATTTAGTGGTTTTTCCCCGTTTTTGTAAGAAGGATATTTTGGTTGTTAAAGTTATGTTGTTTCCTACTTGGTTTTCTGCTTTGCAGCCCCTTCCAGAAGAGTGGCACTCTCTCTGCTCCTAGGGCAACTCTAGAGTCCTCCACAAGACTCAGTGTTTGCAGTCGGAAGGGTATACTTCATGTCCGCAGACAAGTCTGTATAATAATTACTTTAAATCTTGCAGTCAGTCCCTGGAAAACAGCTCTTTTGAGGAGACACCGCTTTCTGTTGATCACTGAAAACTTGCAAGAGGAGCTGGGGAGAAGGGTGGTCATGTTGGACACCAGGCTACAGTGCTGCTCTGCTGTACTGCTTCCTGAGGTTAACTTCAGTGGAAGTTTTGCTTTTCCAATACCTAAGCCTTGGAGCAAGCCCCAGTAAAGCATGAGCTAGGGTTTTATTTTCCCCCCATCTGTGTTACTGATTAATTGTCTGTGTGCTAGTCAATTTTTAATAAGATTTTGTGAGGGGAGCAGGATTATTTGTTCCTTTTTAAAAATGAACTCCAAAATGCTCCACTGCAAGAACATTATCTCTTTGCTTGAGCTTGTTTTCACGTTCCAGTTTCCCTTTGCATTGCAGTCAAAGCAATGACATTAAACTCTTACTTCATGGACTAGTTTTTAAAATAGGGCTATCCTAAAATATAAAAAAAGAAGTTTTTCTTTCCCTTGAGTGAAAGCAGGAGAGGGATGTTCTGGTGATACCCCTCTCTCTCTAAGCTGAAGGGTAAACCTTTACATTTTACATAGAATCTAATGAGAAGTTCCACAACTTTCCTTAGAGTTATCAAGAAACAGAATTATTATTTTTTAGTGTAACCATTCCTCTGAAACAATGAAAACTAAAAGTTAAAATGTGCTTCTGCATGAGAAGATAACAGAGCTCTATGGAATTACAGTAGCAACACTATAGAAGTAAAAACTTAAGCAAGATAGTTTAATTCTTCTTGTGAAGTATCTATGTATCTAGAGTGATGTGCAAAATAACAACAAACAAACAAGCAAGAAAGGAAACTCACTAGCAGTAACAGGGAGTCATCCTTAGGGTCACAGACCAAACCAAAATCACGACCATTTCATGTCTTCAAAGAAAATGCCTCATCTATGACACTGAGTCACCAGTATATAATACCAGGGGGTTGTTTTGCATTCAGCTCTAGGTGGAGATGAAATTCCTGTACTCTCCTATTATGGACCATGTCTCTATTAGGTCTATGGCATTTGACTTTTGTTGTTCAATTTGCATTCACTGTCACCTCGAACTTCTGTAATGGAAGGCTGGCGTGACAATACTGGGACCACTTTTTCTCATCTTTGGTTGCATTAATACCTAACTCTGTGACTTGCAGCCTTCATTCAGAGTGTTTCAGTCTGTTACCTCTTACCTATCTGAGAACAGCAGCTAGTAAAGCTTGAATGAAAAAGGAAAGGTCATTGATTAACATAAAGTTATACAAGTCTTTAAAGGCATCTATTTACTAAAGAGGTATAGTTTCTGTGGACCTACCAAAGCAGGAGATGGTATAAATTCCTCTTTGTTCCAGTAGTCTCTTCCCTCTGCAAAATAAGGTGATTTCTGCATCAGCTAGCAACAGTTGTCATAGAACTTATTATTTTCTAAAATATATCATGCTAATCTCACTAGTTACAAGTACATCACTAGGCACTGCTTTAGATGTGAGTAGCTAGCCAGACACAAGGTCATGTAAGTTATTTCAATTAGGAGAAGAAACTGGTGAGGGAAGCACATATCTCTGATGTTAAGATGTTTATATACAAAGAAGCAGAAAATCTTGCCCCTTGTTAGAAGTGAAGTACCACACAGTTAGAATGAAATGAGAGCACACAGACAGGCAACATTATGCACACTAGGACAAAGTGAATCTGCACCCTGGCTTCTCCCACAGTAATTTTGTTCATGTACCTGTTTCCTCAGTGGCACCTTAAAACCAGTGGTATCTTTCACAAGTCAAAGTCAGTTACTTGAATTATATGCTTTATTAAAGAGATTAAAAAGCTCATTTAGACTTCAGTGCCATGAGTGCAGTAAACAAAACCTTTCCCCTCCTTGCTGTGTAATAACAGACAAATAGGTTGAAAAATAAAATTTGGGAGGTTTTTTCTCCCTCCCTTAATAATATTAAAAGGGAAAGAAAACCTGACTTCTTAATTTGAAGCCTTCACATTCTACTTTCCTGCCACTCCTCAGGAGTTTTGTGTTTCTTCCCAAAAAAGCCTCAAAGAAATCAAGAGAAGGGTTTTCTCATGAGCTGTTTTGAATAGGGTTGTGTTTTTTTCAGAGCTTTCTATGAGTTTAACATACTACTTTCTAATAATATTTATCAAAACACATTAAAAATTACATTTTAGAATTTTACAAAGTTTTGGGGTTTTGAGTGTCCTGCTTCAGAGAATGCTGACGTGGGAAGCAGGCCTCCTTTGTTGTGCATGATGCCATCATCCACGCTGCTACGCTGCTGTGCTGTTGTGCTACACATTCCAGTTTGATCCCAGCACAGAAGACTAACTGGGAATCACATACCTCAATACAGACCTGTGAGCTTCCTAACTGACTATGTAGTTGAGGCAAGGAAGCAATAAGAAAAAAACCCTGTGCCTCTTGTCAGCCTCTGTTGAAGAAAAAATAATCTGATTTCCATTGCAGCATTTTAAAGTAAGATTTGGCACCACTACCCACACTAAGGTCCCTCTTTACAAGAACTGAACTGTAGTATCTATCAGAAGCCTCGCACTAGTGAAAAAAATTCCACTTCACTTATCTGTATTGTGACTTCAGCCAAAACCTGACAATGGAAATCCCAACAACCTATCAGCAGCATGGAATTTCTAATGGCTTATTTAGTTTGACTGACTCTGGTACGTTGCTTCTATGAATATAGTTGCTATGGAAGGAATGCTTTAGTGCTGTCTTTCTTCTAAAGGGGTCATGATTTTGCAACATCTCAAATAACACTGACGGCTTAATGTCTGCAAACAGTACGACATTTAACATTTGCTATGCACAGCTAGGATTGTAGTTCATAATTTATTATTCAGAAATTATGTAAAAATATTTTTATGATAAAATGTAAGGATATGTTTAAATATTCATGAAAATAAACAATACATAATAAATTTACTTTTACAATGTCAATAGGGAGTAAGAAAGTAATCAAAAGCACATTTAGAGCTTTAACAAATAAAATAGAATTTCAGGACTTGAAAGTGGTATTTTGAATATTTAGAGACCAACTCTACCAGTCTCTAAAGCAATACAAATATTTTCACTTTCTATCCACCAGAACATCATTAAACTTCACTGAGTTGTTTTCATCTCTCAAACTCAAACAAAAAAAGCTTCCAGAGCAGGAGCTCTCCATCTCACTTGTCATCAAGTTTCTTAATGCAGTATTTGGCTCTAACAAAGATGAAACATAAGCAATGGTTTAAAAACTGAGCCTGTTATGGGCTAAAAGTTTATGAAAACATGATATAGTAGAGACAACTAATGATAAGACTAAAAGTATTCTGTCCCCATTATGATCTTCTCTACAAACTATTTATATGCTTCAATCCCGTAATTAGCATCTTACTAGCTCTCAAATTACAGTCTCCAAGAAAGGACTGGGATGGGATGGATGTTCCCCGACATTCAGAGATACCTTAATCCTAAGCAAAAATGTAGCCTGACAGAGAGTCCAGAGGCAGTGTAAGACACCACTGGGAAGAGGATTGATGGTTACATTATGCTTCATTTATGCTGGGTGGACATAGGTGTTTCGAATACAGTCTCCAAACCAATGCTAAGAGGTCAGTTTGCACCCCTGCAAACAGCATTTCAATGTATGAAATTATTTGCTATCTGAATGCCAAAGTGTTCCCATTTTTATTTTTTTTTAATGAAATGGAATGGCTCATTCAGGAGCTAGTAATACCTCACTGGCAACAAGCAAAATTCAGCTGAATTGAGTATTCTATCATTTCCCCAATGATTTATAACAGTTAGTCCTCAAAATTATGGCTGTTATTTTTGCTTGCATTACAAAAAGGAGTTTCACTAAGAGCCTGTCAAGATACTTTCATGCTTCCTAAACAATAACTAAGACCAGGTCTTTTAGAACTGTCAGCTTAATACCAAGGGGCACAAAGAATTAACTCTTTGCAGCCAATAAACTTGTAATTTTGCAATTAGTATTTGAAAATGAGAAAAAAAGGTCACATTCCTCCAGTAGTAATTTCTCAGTCTGGAATATAAAGCATCATACACAAGCAATTTGATTAACATAGCCCTGGCAAGTGTTCCTGGTTCTCTTAAAATTCATCCTTTTGTGTCTTAATCTGCAGTAAAAAGGGCAGTCTGTCCTGCTGGTGCACATCCTTTCCACGATTTTTAAAAAGAACTTTTTCACAGCTGACTTGACGTTTGCATTCGACATGCCAGCAATGTCTTCACTAGGTGTGTGAGTGGAGTAACAATACACATACAATGCAGTATGTCACTTAGTAATATATCATGGTGTAAAAGAAGATTAATGACATCATCCAGGTAAGGGACAGGATTTGCCTAATATGAGAAATACAATCATTTAAAAACACAGAAAGAGGAAGAGTGATGATGGAATTTGAGCAGAAGGCATGTAAAGGACAAGAAGCCCATTACAGATGTCCCTATTTAGCAATATCTGGCACTGATTTGGACTTCTAACTATAAGGGAGAAAAAGAGTAGCAGAAACCGGTGACTTGGCAGACACGTGCTGCAGACTATGACTGCTGTCTTTCTGTTCTTCATCAAACCAGATTCAGAACAGTCTTGTGTTTTATTGATCACATCATAAACAAATTAGGAGTAATAATGTAATAACTGACAGTTTGCCCTACAGTAAGGCTATGTTTACAATTATTAGTTTATTTTTATTACCATATAACCTAGAAGTGTTAGTCACAGAACAGGATTTCATTGTGATAGGGCTGCACAAACACAGAACAAAAAGATATCTCTGATTGAATGCCCTTCAGCCTAAGGACTAAACAAAAGGCAATGGAAGGGCATGGACTTAAGGAGAATTATGACATGACAATGATCATCAGCAGTATCACTAATATCAGTTGATTTAGTGACCCAAAGACCTACTTTTTGCAGGCTTCTTTGCAAAGGAAAGTTTTAAAGCAGATTTTTAAAGTCTTAGCTTTGCAAATGTACATGGGATTTCCTTTCTATAACAAGGGACAGGGGTAACAGTATATTTGAAACTGTATCAAGTACATACTAGAAGCTGAAAGTATTGGGACAATACAGAAACAAAGAGGCAGGCACGATTAGCAAGCAACCAAGTGGCAAGTGGAGTAGTTTAGATTAGCAAAGGAACAAGAAAGAACCAGAGAATGGTCCAGATACAGTTGGGAGTACAGGTCATCATTTCCATTGTTATTGGCTATGTTCATGATTAAATAAATTGTGATTCACATTTCTCAACCACTATAAAACTATAGTAAAACCCCTATTCTTGAATTCAAAAGGTTTGCTGTACAGTGCCACTGAATCCATCAGCATAAACCCAAAAATGAACTATATCTGGCCAAACAGAGAAGACTGAGCTACCCAGAAACAAATAAACAAAAATAATGAGTGCCACATACATTTAGCAAATGGAACACCATCACATCACCCAGCCTGGAACATACTTTCAAATGTAAATGTACACTTGCAAATAAAAACTCTCCAAAGACTCAGGTAAATATTCAGTTCCAGCTAAAAATCTGCTGTTATTAAATATTTTATTAAAAATGCGGGGCAGGGAGGTAAACTAAACTAATAATAGAACTTGAAATAGATTTTCTAGCATCCTAAAAAGAGAACCACCCCCTTCACTTTGCCATCATAGCCTGCTTAAGGATGGCCATTTGCTTATGGAATTCAGTTACTTTTTATAACATGACACTAGCTGAAATGTAATATCATGATCAAAGTACAATACAGCCCATTGAAATCATACTTTGTATACAGCTATGCAGTCTTCAGCTGGAGAATTCTCTCTCTCTCTCTCTCATACACATACATTTTGCCTTCAACTGCATCTAGAATAAGTACATTCTTCAGGGCTATTTGACTCACAACTTAGCCAGACTACACTAACTGATAGCACTTATTTTCTTGGAAAGCGTGTTTTCTTGGCACTGAAGAGCACAATTTTGCTGAGTGCAGGGCCCAGCATTGGGAAAAAAAAAAATCCACTTATTAAACTAAATGTCCTTGATGCTTTGTGCAGACAAAAATACTCTCCCTTTGACCCCCCAAGTCCATTAACTTTAGGAGAGCAGTTCTGCAGTTGCTGGTCTCCTATGGTGCCCTTTTCACAGCAACATGATAAGCTCTCAATATACAGTGAGTTGTTCTTTGTAGCATAATGTAGGATATATGGTAGCTTCTTACCTTCCTACCTCTCTGGGATTCCCAGGATTTGTATACTGTGCGTCCTCCTTATCTGTTTTTGTAAGAGTTCCACCTAGAATTTAAGAATTTATGAATTTATTATCTTTCCCAGGCTTAGTCAATAGATAAGAATTGCACTTTAACTTCCCTTCACAGTTTTTTTTTTATTGTCAAGACAGTTCAAGTTACTTGTTGCTCCAGGCTGTCTGTTAATTTGTTCATTCTTCCAGTGTTGGCATGCTTTACTTATCCATGGGCATAAAGCATACAGTGTTCCTGGTAACAGGAAGCTTTCTAATTTAATCTGTACAGAGTCTGAATTGAGGCAGGCAACAGAGCCACGGCTTTACAGAAAACATAGCCACACTGCCTGCATGGCTTGACAACTTTAAAGAAGACTTTCAAATTCTTGTCCCAGTCTGTTCTAGTGTTAATGCAAACACCAATATTGATTTTTTGGGGATGCTCTTTTTATTCTTTCCTAATCAGGAATATAAGCTTTGTAAAGGGGTACTGCTGTGGCTTTCACTAACGATAATCTAAAAAGATCAGGTTCAATAGTGAGGTGAAGCAGTCACTTCACACCATTTTTCCCCAAATGATTCTTCTTTAGATCTGGGATGCCCATCTTTGCAAACTTCTCAGTTCCTTCATTTGCCTTCTCCCCTTAAACTCTTCCCTTTCTTCTGATGAATATTTCTGTGAAATCTCGTCAGCTCTTTCAGGCTATACATATAAATGATCTGGATTGCGCCGTTATGTATATTGCTGTTTTTTCATAAGTGTACACACTGCAAGCATACAAGCATATGAGAAACTAGTTAGGCACTGTGTCACAGTGCCACATTCCCCTTTCTGGTCAAGTTCCAGAATATATGATTGTACTCTGCTATTTGACACCAATTTGTCTGAGAGCGCTTACCTGAAGTTTCAACACTTCTCAAGTTAGGCTATATCCAACCATAATTTAACCAACTCACTCAAGGAAAGTCACATTAAAATGCTCCTTAGATTAATCTGTACAGACTGTTTTCCATATGTTCCTTAAATATGACAGTAGGATTGAATTTAAAATGTCAACACATTTCACGTTAATGAAGTTTTAAAAAAAAGCTTATTCTAGTATATTTGGATTTGGCTGAACTGAAACTGATTGAGAAATTAGAAAAGCGTTGGTGAAAAAATGAGCTTCAGGATGGATACTTCTTGGGAAAAACTGCAACAGAGTACTTGCAGCACTGCCCAGCAGTGAAGGGCTCTTGGCAGTGAGGATGAATGAACGAAACCTTCTTCTGCCCCATCAGCAATACTCACTGGCATTGGTCACTGTTCTTCTTGTGTTCTCTTCCTTTCCTCCCTCTTCCCTTGGCTAAATCCCAAAGGCAGGGCAGTTGCGGTACTTTTTGAGCTCCTGTCTGGAACGGCTGCTACAGGAGCCTTCACTGTGCTGTGGACGCCGCAGCAGGCCTATGTGTAATTCTGGTTCTTTGTTGATATCTTATTATTCTCGCAAATACATTTCCCAGTTTACTTGGAAATTTACATAACTGTGAAGAGCATGAATGTCTCGCATGTATGAGCAGGGAATAGGATACCCTTGAGTAAATCTGGCAACGAAATACATTAATATTTGTAAAAAAAACATTACAGTTGTGCGATACCTGATTGTATGATAGAGTCGTTCCCTGCTAACGAGCAAGTAGCTATGGCCTAAAACAGCTTCAAGAAGGAGATAAAGTACCAGAGTCTCACATAAGAAGGCAGGCTGTCTTCCCTTTACACATCAAGACTGTGCCCTGATAAACACATGTAGCAGAAAAACGTATGCTGGCTTACCCACAGCTGGTGCCAGATGACTTAAAAGGATATCTGCCCCACAGACAGTTCTTTTTTCAGCATGAGAGGCTTTAGGGTACAGTAATAATGAGTGCCCTCTACTGTCTAAAAGGCCCAGCCTACAACAACAACTGGGCTTTCATGACTTCATGTAGGCAAAGGCCTGGCTCAGAAGAGGGCAGAGACTGCTTTAGATTGATTGCTAGAGCAAGGAGGTCCCAGCCTTTTTCCCTGCAAGGAACTGGGACAGCCCCATGACTAATCACTAACTCTGGATTGCTCAGGACCTCCGAAAAGACTGTACAAAGCTATTAGAAAAAGGGAAAGAGGACAAGACATGAAACATGGGTCCACCAGGCTACACTACACCTGGTGATTCTGAGGACACCAACGCAGCTGTGCCCTTGTGCCTCGTAGCTGAGTGCAGACACCCGCATCAGCTCAAAGTGACAGCAATCAAGCAGTGAGAGTGGTAACTGTGAAATTTTCTCTCTGATACTTTCCAATACTCTGTGTATGAGTGGATCTAGCTTTTAACATAGTTGTGATGCCACAGCCCCCACCTTGTCCTTTTGGTGGCTCTTTCCTAATGAGTTCTTATTATATCTCAGTGCACAGAAGTATCCTGCCCAGACATTGTATTCCTAAATTCTGTGGGCTTTCAGACAACCTGCGATGACAGATAATTCAAGGAAGGAAAGTTATTTTAATGTTTGGAATCCTATATATTTAACAGCATTTCACTACATGTTATATCACTCATCTAACACTGAGTTCTGTGTGAACTCGACAAAAAAGGAAAATAGGCAGAAGAGAAAAAAGAAAGAAGCAGGGTTTCTCCTGCTCGTGCGCATGGTAGCAGGAGGCTTCAGTCAGGCTGAAAAGACAATGGCCTAAAGGAGAAGACGTGGCTGACTACCAAAAGCTGTTGTATACACAACACAGGCTTTATTACCCTCATTTCAGATGACAAGTAGAGTGGACACTCACAAAGACTAGCAATTCAGGAGAGGCGAAAAGAGTGCGTATTAGAAGATCAGACATTTGACAGCCATTCATATTGCTAGGTCACACAGTCCAGCACACACAACCTAGCTGATGATTGGTGGCTACAGACATAGCTGGTTTCAGTCTCCTCAAAACACACTTGAGTAAATACAAACAAATGAAGGGAATATTTGATTCAAGTACCTAAGGTAACAAGTACATGAAAGCAGAGCAGATTTGATATGTAGGAAATGAATCGTGACAGCTCTGACACTCAGATGGTGCCTTTCCAAGTGACGTCACCTGCTCGGCCAGTCCCTGCTCTCCACAGTGTATATTAGTTTTCCACCTTGTCTCAAGTTGTCACTTTAGGTTCATTTCACTGCAGTTGCCAAGCTATTGTAACAGGGAAAAAGGAAACTATCACAGTGAAGTCAGGATGACAGTCCAGTAATCAAAGTAAATTAAAGGAGATTTTATTTTTAAATCACCTCCTCCACTTTCTTTTCGTTAAAACATCAAGAAAAAAACAACTTTCAAACCGTTTGAAACAGGCTGTCTTACACACATAAGACTTAGCATTCTGAGCAATGTTATTACTACTACTGAAAATCCACTTAGTCTTGCAAGGTCTAACTCTTTTTTTTATTATTATTATTTTTAACATAAAGGGGGGAAATGCATTCAGTGGGAGTGTGGAGACGTCTGCCAGCTACAGTCCTGTTTGCTTGGAGCCTTCTTCCATTAACTCAAGGGCCAGAGATGACACTGTCTTTCCTAGGTCAAGATCCATACATGGAGTCTGCTGTGCCCACTCACACAAAACCCCAGCCTAACTTTGTAATTCCCAAGACCAAACCTGAGCTGGCCTCAGCGGTAATTAATGCCATCCATAACGGTGCAAATCACCCCAGCTAGTTCTGAAATGCAAATTGTTATGCGGCTTTCAAAGAGTACAGCAGTGCTGTGGCCATGCCACAGACTCACACAGTGTGGAGCAAGGGCAGCAGGCAGAACATGTGAATTGAGCCACACATAAGGTTTTCTTAACCTTCAAGGTACAGCTGCTTCATGGGTGCCAACCAAACACTATGAAGAAGCACGCATGAGGCAGAGAAGGCAGTCAAATCTATTTGAAAATGGTGACATTCAGCAGTTTATACAAAAGGGAGAAAAGATTACCATCAGCCACATACATAAATACTCACAAAGACATGAATCTTACGCAACAACTTCAGCATCAGTGCACAATCAAGTTAGAAGGAGCATCTTATCGCTCCTTATTTGTATGTACACATTTCTACTATGTATTTTTTTCTATTATCTTTAAGACTTGATACAATTCCCTTTTTTTCCCGTGAATTTTAAACAATCTCCTGATATCTCGGCAATAAGCAGCTATTCAATTGATAGTCCTGAACTAAGTCTGCTCCCAGCATCCTGCTCCACATGTTTGCATCTGTGTATCTGTATGTTTCGAGTATACATTTCTGAGGAATAGGTACAACTCTCCTGCTGAACCTGGGGCCTCATATAGTCAAAACAGATAATAAGTACGCCTGGAATATCACTGTTTTATGCATGATGTAGGACAACATATCTGAAACAGAGTATAAAGCAAATAAACACATGCTTGTTGCATCAACAACAAGCAAGTTGGCTACTTTTAAAGGAAATGGGTGACAAACTGGAAAAATATACTTGTATCCTCCTATGAATATTAAATGTGGCTTTTTTCCTGTTCAGTTTTCTATTGCTGCCTAACCTGAATGAACCGAGTTCAATCAAAGGAAGCTGCAAAGGGTTTGTTAAAGAGCTGGGCAGGAAAGATGAAAGAATGGCCCAGATAAGGAACATCCCTCAAAACACTGGCACCGGGTTTATAGCTAGAAAGAGGGACTCCTTGTGTCTAAGCCTGAGAAGAGGAAGATCAGAAAACACTGGTCTGTTAAGAGATCCTGTCGTACAGACAGGAAAGGGTTTTGGGGTAGAGTAGAAAAGGCTGTCCAGAGTAAGAAAAAGCTGTCAGCCTGAAAAATTCAGAAGCAGTCAGAACAGCCTGTAAAGCAAAGCAAGTCGTTCCTCCTGGCTCAGATGTGAAGAACAAGGTGGTGCTGAATGAACTGTGTATAAACAGGGAAACTTCCGTATGTGGATGTGGGTGTAGACCCCCTGCTTTTTACTTTGGTATGCTGAAAAGTTGCTTGGGGGTCATTTTAATGAGAGTTACTGTTCCAGGCTTCAAAAGATAAAGGAAGACCCATGCCTGGGCCTGCAAGAGTAGTCACTGGTTGGTACTCACGGGACTACAACATAGGACCCGACCTGAAAGCTGAGGGCTTAAGGGATTCCGCTCCCAGAGAAGTAAAGACCTGAGACTGACCAAGGGGAAGAGAGAAGAGAGACATACTGTATTTGGTAGGTCTCAAGACATGGCAGCAGCTGTTAAAGAATACAGGAAGGTGCAGATTGAAAATAACATTAAACCCCACATTTCTGGAAAAAGTACTGCTTTTCTCAGTTTCTTGTAAGAAAAAAAAAAGGAATATTTATTTACAGGACATTCTGATCACTGAGGTGGATGTACTGTCTGTATCTCATCCATTGATATTCTATTGACTTTTTCACTTATGTCCTCAGTGGTATATTCCCACTGATTTTGATTTGGGCAGAAGTCTTTATCTAGTCACAAATAATTATATTGGAGGGTATAAAATAACATGATAGGGAAATAAGGAGAATATAATTACAAGAATAAATCTAATTTTTTTTTTTATACTGTAGCTAGTAGGCTGCTCAGTTAGAAGGTGTGTCAGATTGCTTAGCATTGATTGCAAATAGCTTGCCAATTTTACTGATATGAAATGCTAAAGCGAATGTCATTCACCTGGGGTGCAATAGGCAAACTGGCCTCATGGCAACCATGTGAACATGCTTTTGCACTTATACAGAGTCAAAATCTGGTCAAATGTGAGGAAGCTCTGCTCAGCAAAGTACATGCACATTCTCAGGTGTTTGTTTGATGTAATCTTTGTGCATTCTTTTATTTATGGTGTATGCACAGGTGCTTGTGGCCACATCTTCATTGAAGCAAATGTAAGGCCAATGTAAAAGGATCTTAAAATGAGTGTAAATGTGAAGAAGTCTGCTAATAGTTGATTGACTGATTAAAGGATGTTTATTGGGCCAGCACCTGTATGCACAAGGATCTGGGTGCAGACAGATTCATTCTCACCTTCTAAGAAAAATAGAAAGGAAAACTCATGACATGAATTAAGCAACCTATCATGCTGTACTAACAGATTTAGAGACACTTTATGGTCACAGAGGATAGTTTACAGCTGAAGCAAGGGTTTTATGGCAAATCAATACAAAATAGTTTTATAAGCTAGTTGAAAAATCCTTCCAATTTACAAATGAAAGTCAAACAAGTCATTTCACAAACGCTTGATAACCAGGAAGTAGTTTACGCACACCTGAATAATTTGATTAGCTCTGCACTCACAACACGGTAAACATTTTTGCTACCCTCTGTGATGAACCCTTGAATCAGTTCGAGTTTTGAGATAACTTGCCTCAGCTTGTTATTGAAGTCAGCACCCCAAAAAGCACCAAGAGGGTGACAAGAGCCCTGGAAGGGGCAGGTTCCCCATCCTAGGACATGAAAAGGCCAGGAGTCAACCCTACTGGGCTAAGAGAGACTAACACAGGGGGAGTATCCTTGTGTCTGTGTCACGGCCTCTCCTCCAGGCTTGAGCTCAGGCCAGCAACTTAGCCACAAAATCTAAACAGTCCCCTTTGGGCAGAAAAAGCTTCCTTTTTGTCAGGGTCCAAGGACTGCCTGGATGTTTGCTCCCTGACTTTCTCAGCAGTCTCCCCTGTTGATGAAATCTTGCTTGCTGAGTTTTCCTCCCAGATTATCCCCTCATTACAAAAGCCTCTTTCCCCAGGAAGAGCCAGCTGCCCTCCAGGGAGGTGCATCCACTTTCCCACCAGGAAATCCCCTGCCCCCTGTGGCAGCTGGGACAGGACAGAGGTGGTGGCTTCCTTGCTGCTGCACAGCCAACCTCTTCCAGGAGGATCAAAATCTAATGACATACGGCAGACAAAAAGGACATCAACTGCTTCATATTTCTAAAAAATGTCATCTTTAATGGTTTTAAGACTAATGATTATTGCCCTGAAGCCAAGAAATGAGAAATCTAAGGCCAAATCGGAATCAGAAGCGGTTACATTGAAATCAGTGGAGATATTCCTTACCAGAAGAGTAACCCGTTTCCTGTCATAGGAGTAAGAAGGATTTCAGAAAAAAACTAATTTTAGAAAAAGAGATTTTTGCATTGCTTTTTCTTTGTTTAACTCAGTTCTGCTGTATAAGATGGTACCTTCTTCTCTACGTTACTTGTACTCTTATCTACATGGTTACATATTCATTATTTATTCTGTACCTAATTATGTATATTAAGCTTTTCAATTACAATCAGACATTGTACCTACTTCTAAGGCTAATATTCTGATTTTTTTATATTAGCATATTTGTCCAGGTTTACTTGGGAAAATGACCTTAATTGGTATACTTGGCATTTTAAAGGTTAAACAAGGTGATGTCTGGAATACTTTTTTCTGAAACTTCACTGGTTGAAGTATTTTTTGCTATATATATTTAGGAAAGGTAAATCTCCTGGGAAGCAGAGCATTTGTTGCACTGAGAAAATCCATAGTTATGGGAATTGTATAAAACCACATGGAAGGGAGACTGTGACTTAGAGCCCCCCCTGTATGTCTAGCTCTCATACAAGCATTATTCTAAAATGCTTTCCATAACATATTTTACATATCTAGACCCAAAAACACTGATCCACTTGCAGAAGCAGGCACAAATCCACTGAAGTAAATTGCTGTGGATCTACTTATAACAACAGTGAATTTGGCCCTTACATATACAGTTTTATTTCTCCTCTAAGCTAAAAATACCTTTATATTTCAAGACTATCCTTTATTTGAGTTTACATCCCTTAGGACCAACGCACAGCAAAGCAGTGAACAGGCTGGAGGGGTTTTAGTGAACAGAGAACTCACAAAATGTGATCACAATGTGCTTTACAGCATGAGTAAATCCCGAGGGATCTCCCACATACAATTCCTAAACACTGGGAAGAGTTAAAGCTGTCAGTCTAATCTATGAAAATGTGAGTTTCGAGCACTGATAAATTGGGAGTGCCGAGAATAAACTCGCTTTAAAATGCCAGCAATTTTTTCAGAGAAACAAAAAAATGATGAGAATCTTTTTCTAAATTTCATACACAGTAATTACTATACATCCATTCTTGCTCCCCACGCACCCAAATTGCTTGGAATAAGTTGTCAAAGTAAATTGGCTATTCTTTCAACATTGGTAAATTATTCCTCTATTGTGGACTCCTAGCTTGATAATTTAGGATACGAAAATTTTCATTTGCTTAGTGTCTTTGACAATTTTGGAACAAACTACTAAGCCATTTCTTTTAGAAACCTATTAGGTAATTATTATTGTAAGGAGAATTAGTCTAGTTAGATTTAAGAGGAAAGAATTGATGGTCATAAGATGAAGGTCACGAGGAAAGGAACTATGAAGTAAGATTACTGGGATGTGAAAAATATCCAAGTCATAATACACATAGACCATATACAAACTTGGTTGTATTCTCACCTCTGAAAATCAGTATAATTTTCTCTGAAACCAGTGTTATTATACTAACAGGATGGTGCTATTGAGAGGACAAGGTCTCCTTCTATTGGCCTATCACAAGCTGCTTATTCTTTGCTCAGGTGTTTCTGGATTTGCCAGGGCTCTTAGAGGCCACCTTCACAATGCAAACCACTGCACATGGGAACCCCCTGTAATCATCATGGTCCTCTGATCTATGCCTCACCTACCAAATTCATGCAAGCACCAAACACCCATGTCCTTCCAGTGGAGACTATTCACAATTTGCTATATGGATATATAATTCATGAGTCTTTAGGAATTACCTTCACAGAAAGGTAATGTGGGCCTAAATATGCAGTAAAGACTGGAAAAACCTCACCATACTTACTGTTTTCAGCAGGCTGACCAATGTTTCCACCTTTCTGCAGAGGAGATCCCAGGCCTATGGAGCATCTTCTATAGTATCTAGGAATAGTAGTAAAGAGAACTCAATTATCAAAACTGTAAAGCAGATTCATGAACACAGAAGGGGTAAAAGAGGGACCAAAATTAAAAAAAAAAAAAAAAAAAAAAGGATACATGTTGGAGAGGAAAATATAGCTCAGTGTAAGGAAAAATGAACTTAGCCACATAAATACTGAAAAAGACCCTTTGCATCCTTGAAGGGAATATAATTATCTTTAAAAACAGAAAAGCTCTTGACACTGCAGCTGATCCTGATATGCATCTTGTTTGCAGGTTAGTGAGTCCTTCCTCTGTGAAACAGCTCATCTTCAGGCCCTAAATATGTTTGAAGCAGATCAGTCTGGTGCTTGTGCCATATATAAGAGAGATCACCTCTTTGTATCGGACAAGAGTTTAGATTAGACAGACAGAATTACTTCAGTAAAGATTATTTCATATTTTCAGAGTATCCTGAAAATTATTTGCTATTTCAGGTAGAGATGCCACTATTATGGAGAGACTTGTGCCACTCTGGGTCAGGTTTCTACCACAGGGCTCCATTCACAGCTCTGGTCAAAAGAGCTCTTGTTTGCTCCAGCACACCTTGGCACCCCCAGGCAGTCTCTAAGAGGTAGTCACCCAGCAGTACATATTTGCTGGGTCCCATGTACATACTAACTGCGAACATTTCTTACACTGCTTTAACACTGCAGTTACACACAATCAGGTAGGAAATGTACTTTGCACCTATTTTCGTGCCTGAAACTGACTTACCAGCCACACTTCTTTCTGCCAGCAGATTTGGCTGACGTTTTTACTAAAATGCACCAACATAACACTTGAATGAATTTGGTAATAAAGATTACTGGGTTAAATGCAAGAGTTCAGCAGTTACAAAACAAACATTTCCTAAAATAAAAATAATTAAAAAACCCAAACAGGGGAAGGTGTTCTGGTAACAGGAAAGACGGCTAGAAATTCTGAGGATTTAAAAACATGGTACTTCACTGAAGAAAGAGAAACCAAGTAACTGTCTCACTACTCATGATCTTGCAGAAGAAGCCGAGATCATGGCCTTAAAATACAAACAAATTAATAATTTGGCAAAATAATTTCTGCTTTAAGACTAAAACATAGTCTCTAAATGTATGTACAGGACAGAATACACAGACTATATACAGCCACACAGGTCTTTTTGTGGCCTTTGTTAAGTTTCTAATAATGACACTGACGCCTGATCTTTGTTTATAAAAGGAGGATAACATCCACTTAAATCACCTGATATGTACTACATCAAACAGAAATCAACCCTTCATTTTGGCTCATTCACTGGGATTAAGATTAAAAAGGCATACAAACATTCTTCTCTGTGAAACCAAAGTAATAATGAATCAAAAATTACTACAAAGCTAGGAAAAAATAGAACAATCTTTTTAATACATGCCTTTGCCATTTATTTTCTTTATTGAAACAGTGGTCCTAAATCTGAAAGTAAATCCAGACAATTTCTGAGACAGTTTTGAAGAAGCAGTGGCAGATGTAAATCTCTTGCTGTATTCCTCTGAGCAATGCCGTTGCGACATTTTCCTTAACATAGGAACCCAAGCAGGTTTCACTGATGATTAAAAGAATAACTCCACAGAACTCTGCTGAAATTAAGCACAAACGGTGCAATTCTGGAAGTGAATGGAGTGCAAGAAACATTGTTCAGCTGAAGCCAATAATAAAATTTGCTTTGACTTTAGGTGAGCTGGACCTTGCTGAAACACTTGAGAAGCTGATCTATGGTTTATTTCATTTGAGACAGAAATAAGAGCACAGGCGTTGCCTTCGCTCACCTCATCACCCCTTGGCTTTACCCAGGCACCGAGGCAAATGCAGCCCCCTGCCCTGTGCCGCAGGATGGGGGGCCCTCATACCTGCTCTGCAGCCCCCTCAGTAGGAAGCCACCCTGGGGTGGCAGGCTGCCCGTCTGGAGACCAAAAGGCAGTGACCTTGGTTCTCGGTGATGCGAAAGGCAAAAGCAGGGAGGGTCAGGTCACCTCCTGGCCCTGCCACTCGGGCTCCTGCACCGCTGGGCAACGGTGAGGCCCTGAGAGCGGCTTGGGCTGTGCTTCCCCCCGTGTGGGGCGGCGGGCGCAGGCCTGGCCTCCCCTGCAGAACGCGTAGCAAAATCTATTAAATGCCTTGTCAGGTCCCTCTGCCTCACAGGGAATACAAATACTGATTACAAAGGAACATTTCAGCATTCCCTTTATTCCCTCATTTGATCTTAGTAGGAACAACTCCGATAAAACTGATGCCCAGTATCGTTTTTAATAAAATACATACTGCCTGTGGATAATGCTGTCCCAGCTGAGGAGCACTCTTGAAAGCCCTTACCCTGTTTGTATTTTCCAGCTTTTCAAACTTTTTTTTTCTCTATTTGTCAGTTCAAGTGTGTTAGAAGCTTATCCAGATGCCTCTATACTTGGAATAGAAAAAAAAAAAATTACTTTGTTAAGATGTTAGGCAGCACTGAATGTAGTTATCATTATTGTGGCCTTTATATCTACATTACAATTTTGTCACAAGCTCAATGTAATATCTAGAAATTCCCTTAAAATAAAAACTAGTGAGTGTGTTATGAAATTACAGCCAGGACAGATGGCCAGATCCTGTCATTGGAAATAAAAGTAATGTTATAAGTGTATAACTCCATTGGGGAAATTGAGTACCATAATAAAGTAGACTTCCACTTTCTGCAATGAAATTCAATGACTGTTGAGGAGTTTAGGGTTTAGAAAATTGAAAAATGAAACCTTTGGTTTTCCGCTGCTGTTTGATGATGTGTAGCAAGTCCCTTTATGGACTGAGGCTAACATCCAAATAGTAACAAGCTTGCAGTGAATAGAGCCCACAGAGGATCAGCTACTAAATCTTGCAATAAAAGCTGTGTGATTTACAGTAAATTCCAGAGGGCTGACAGCACCACAGCTGAGGGCATAAACACTTCTTTCATGGCTGAAGCTTCAGTCAGCTCTGTCTGCTGTGAAGTACAATCGAGCAGTGAGGCATGCTGCTTACCAGCAATGACTTTGATAAATAACTAGGAAGTCCCACTGTTGGCTTAAAACTAGAAGTTGTTCAGTTGCAATTCTGCATTTGTCCTGCTTTAATGGGTATGGAAGTGGCTTTAGCTGTAATCTGTCAGTGATTGATTAGGCCTTCCTGGATCTCTTCCCCGCTCCGCTCCCAGCTCCCTGCTCTCCACAGTTAAAACAAAATTGGTACATATCTGACTGCCCTCTTATGAAGAAAGTAAACACTCTTAATTTGGCTCAAGTGAGTGTAAGTTAAATGCCTACAACTGATAAATTGTTGACAGACAACAAGTCTTAACAACAGGGCACCTAAATGCACACGTGATTGTGCAACTTGTGCTCGCTGTTCAGTTATGCCAGGGTATAAAAGCCTAATCAGGGTAATTAATGTTTTTTTTTTTGCATAGGTACAAGAGCCACGGCTGGAGCAGAGCCTCGGTTGCCTAACCACAGAACTATGGAGTTCCTAGGCCTAACGTGGGTTCATTCATTAACAGGCTGTGTAAATTGGACATAATGTTAAACACGAGCACGAATGCCACAAAGCTAGTCAGAAAAGGAGGTGTCGCATTACTAGAAGAATCTCCAATAAGGGTTGAAATATTTGATAGTTTATTTTATATTCAGATGCATCCGGGTAAAATGCAACACATAAAAAATCTGCTCTGATTCGGCAAGGTAGGGGAGTATTTTGTTTATAGTAAAGGTTTAGATCAGTTCTTTTATTTTCACTTGGAAAGGGGGAAAAAAAACCCCAAACCAAAGTAATACAACATCTATAAAAAGCTATCAGTAATAGAAAGGAAGTATGAAAAAGTCTCTTTACCTGCTATCAATATAAAACACAAGAAAATTCAAATTGTACCATCTGACTTACATAAAAACTTCACTGGACAGTGGACATGATTCTCAGTGCATACAGATAAAACGTTATTGTGAGATTGTGTAAGCACAGACTTGAAAAGGAACAGAGCAGCTCTTGTATTCTATATGCTGTTTTCCTGTAGTTTTATAACTAAGTTGCTACAAACAAACCAGGGTATATATGACACAGAGCTGTTTTATGATACTTAGATATGTAAAGGTAAATACTGGGTATGCATGGCCTTAAATTAGAGAAAACTTGAATCTGCGTTTTTGATTCTGCCTCAACCATCTTTACAAATACTGGGAACAGGGAAAAGGCTTGTATGGACTCACCCTTCCTCTGCAGCAGAATATTTTTCTTGTAATAGAATGTATCAAATCCACACTCTTGCATTACTTCAGATTTTCTTACCATCAGAATTATTGAGAATTTTACTTATTTGAGGTTTTTTAAAATCCATTTTGTTACTTGAATGCACCACCATGTTTATTTTCCAAAGGTCTGTGCGGGGCCAGGGGAGCTCAGTTTTTGATACAGAGGCATCAGTGTTCATGCAAAGTGAACAGAGACAGTTTTCTGTTTTACAGTTTGTTGGACATGGAAAAGAGCAGTGACTGAGGAGAAAGTGATCTCATTCTGTAATATTTGGGGGGTATTTTGCAGCATTCACTCCTAATGTATACTGAGTATATTTCTCAAGTTTTTATTGACTGAACCACAAGACTATCAAATAAAGTAATGTCACCAAAAGGAAACATCTTCTAGCAGCATGGTATGACTTCATTTTAACAAAGTCATTTTCAATCCTTTTGTAAAAAGTGATTAAGTGTGATTTTTCATTTCTGAAACCATTCACTTCTCATTGCCTGACCTACATGCATTGAATTGTTCCAAAAGCATTAGAAGGGCAATTATTGTTGCCTTGAACTTCTCTTGCCGTGTCAGAGTAACGAGAAATAAGACATGGAAGAACGTAGTGTTTGATTAGCTTGAACATTTGTGAAAAAGGATTTTTACTCCCCTAAGGATTTAGGAAGTAGCCTACCCATAAGTATACAATCAAGGAGAGATTTGCATACCTGAGAAACAGCAGTTCAAGCAGGAGAATGTGAGGTCAATCAGGAGTAACTAGTTAAGAAATTCAATTGGTGGCTATTTTCCCTATGCTTTTTTATACTTCTGATTTAATACCAGTTGATCTGAACTGCCATTAGTAGCTGCTGAGAGAATCAAAAGCTTAGGTCAAATTCACCTATTAGACTGTGAAGCACAGCTATACCCCTGTAAGGTAAGTATTCTACACTGCTTTAAAAGGGACAGAGGTCTTTTTTCCCATTTAGAATGTCAGTCCCATAATAATTGCTTATTATATCTATCAAAGTTCTAGTAACTCTTATAGTATGTTTTTTAGCCATATGACAAGTGCCTTAAAAGCTAATAAAGTTACAGCAAAGGTGTGAGGATTTTGAGTTGTAATGAATTCTTGTAAAATCATTTTAGGATTCTGTCCAGATGAAAAGGCACTGCAGAGAGGGTATGGATCTCTGAAGCTCTGCCCACTGATTCAGCAAGAACTCACTGGTTTGCAGAATCCAATTTTTTCATGGTTGCAGATTCTCAGTTGGACACTGAAAGCTTATTTACATGAAACTGCTCACTCCTTACTTTATGTGCACTGTCACCTCTGTGTCTCTCATCTCAATTCAGCAAAGCCAATTTTACAAACTTGCTCTGCCAATAATCATGCATATTCATGATTAATGCTAGACCCTGAATTTTATTTTAGACCAGGTGGTATATGCAATTTGTTCATGCCTTTTCTAACAACGAAAGCTATACATGTGAAGCACTTCTTACTGTTTAGTAACTGAGTTATATTCTAAATCCCATCATTCAGAACAGTAAAGCATAATAGTGTAGCAAACACCAGTTAATAGTCACACGTTTCTTTTGGACAGCCACTTAATTGAGATATCTTCCAGGGAAAATGTTTAGTCTACCAACTAAATGGCAATGACTACTGCTTAATCAGAACCGTTTTAGCATAAATTTCACTTAATAGGGAAACATTTCCTGGTGACAAATACTTAGTGTTTAACCAAGTGTTAAATAGTTATAAAACTCTAGACTCTCCTTTTTAATTTTAATATTGAAGTGCCAAATAAAGATTAGAGGGAAAAAACCAAGATGAAATACTGTAAATATCCTGCCTTTTAATTTGGTTTCATTTTTTTTTCTTGTTGAGCAGAGTATTTTTGTCATTGTAAAGCTTTTTCAACTATTTTTAAGACTTCATCTCTTAACTGGGACAAATGATCAGGAAGACAGAACATCCATTTATAATCTAATTAACAGATTTCTGCTGCCAGCCTAAGTAACAATAATGTGATAACATGTGTGTGCCCTGCCAAAAGGTATCTTGAGTCCCCGCCACAACCACCTTGAGGAAAAGAAGGCGAAATTCAGTCCTAACACCCGTAATCAGAGATTGCCTGCTCATCACAGAAAGTGAATTGCACATATGAAAAGATCACCCAGAACAATTCCCTGAATGTATTCAATAAACTTAACTAAAATATCTATGCCTGTGCTCAAAAAAAACATCAGTAAAAATGAAAACAACCATTTCAAGGTTCCATGAGAAGAACCCTACATATTCACTCAAAGGAAATATGGATAGAAGTGTTTCATACTAACATACCCTTAACAAAAAGACCTTACTCCCACCAGCCAGTCTGTCGTCTCTTAGACAGTACATAAAGATGGCAAGAAGTGTCTTCTGCTATCATTTACTTTTTCAGGAGATACGTCATCAGGCAGTCCCTCAGGAGTATTGCTGCTATTAATAATTATAGCTTAAGGATCCAATTCTATAGAAGACTAAGCACCTCAGCGAGAAGTCAAGAGGCACAAAGAACTATTGAAAGGCTGAGCACCATCCTGGATCAGGCCCTTCAGTTCCTGTAGTAAGCACTTGAATCACTCTCATGGTACAATGAGCAGTCAGTGCAATGCAGTAAATCACAGCACATGTGAAAGATTTTCTTGAATAAATGGTTGCACTAATAATATCCCATTTAATTAACAAAAAATCATATTGAAACATGTCACAGAAAATGTGTCAGGGTAATCTCCACAATGTACAGCAGCTGGTGGGTTAAACTGGATATTATGAAGATGGGTGACTATAACCCAAATATAGAGGTATCCATTCCAATAGGCTGTATGACAAGTAGTCTATTGTTTCATTAATTTCTACTTTTAAAAGTTAATTTCTTCACTTTTTAGTATAAGTCATGTATTATGAGAATTAACATAAAGGTGATGATAATGCATGATCTTTATATGCCATCTTATTAAAATGAAGCTATTTTTAATACTTTTAAGAGGCCTATCAGAAAACACAATTTATATCCTCAAAGTATATTTTGTCAGTTTCAAGTATAATTTTTGCATTCATATTCTTTTATGAATTTTAATGGAGACACTTAAATTGTAATTATTCCTCTCAGCTCAAATGCAGGTAACAAATGGAATTCAATCAGTGTTTGCGCATAATGACCATCATTAAGAGAGAAATAATAATGACATTCTCTCTGCATTAAACTTGCAGACTCTTTACACAATGATCTGAATCCCATTATTGATCTCCATGGAGATATGCAATTGTCACCTATTCTGCATAATATCTGAATGTTAAATACATTTGTTTGGAACAAATATTTTAATGAATACAGTCAGTTCCACTTAATTAACTATCTGATAACTGAATATTTTTGCTTAATAATTGAACATGGAACATCAAAATTGTCCTATTTTTTAATCAAATGCACTTGAGATTAGACACAGACATTCACTTAAATGTTTGTAAAATGTATATATAGTTTTAAATTTCCATTAGATTTCTTTAAAGAGTACATATTAAGATACTGGCAAAGTATTTAGAAATTACTTTTCTTCACCACTTTGTTTTTAATAAACCTTGTGAAAGCTTCAAACTGAAAATATTTTCCTTCTGAAACTCTCTTTCCTTTTGTGGAAAGATATCTCACAAATGGGGTTGCTACCAAAAGGTTGCTCATGAAGGTCTGAATACCGGTGCTGAGCTTCTCTGATGTCTTGTGAGAAACAAGCATCGAATTATTTGTTTCAACAACTAGATGGCCACAATTATTTATATTCTGTATACATATATAACAAATAAAGAGCTGAGAAAGTGGTTTTTACATATTGCAGACTTACCAGCATTGAGAAAGACAACCACAGCCATTTTTGCTCATGTCAGCATTCTGAAAAAAAAACACAACAAAACCACCCTTAAATGTAAAACAAAGAACTGAAGTCAGAATACAACATTTATTTTACATGGATAAAAATGTCTTACTGATTCTGAATTTAAAAGTTGAGGCTTTTAGCTCTAACAAAGATTGCTGAATCCAACCTTGTCTGAATAAATAAGGCACCTGAAACTAAAGAGAGTAATCCCAACTGGCATTTGAAGAATTTACCTCTGGAAGCAGCCATCTTGTTAAAAACAGCACTTTTGGTGGCACTGGTGAAGGGAGAGGCTAGTAAAAGATGCCTTAGAGGAAAGTATGAGAAATCCCAGGGTGGATAATTAAAAAATAACTTGGCCATAGGGGAAGTTTCTTCCCATTCTCAGTAGTTGGCTAATGCTGTGAAAAATGAGGAGCTCTATACTTTATTTAAAGAAACACTGAAATTGTAGTTTTTTTCATTATCCATGTAAATGCCTATTTCTTTCTTAGGATCCCGCTGAGTTCTTGGCCTCAATGAAGTTGTTGTGGTTTAACCCCAGCCAGCAACTATGCATCACACAACCTCTTACCCACTACCCCCCTGGTGGGATGGGGGAGGGAATCAGAAGGGTAAAAGTGACCAAACTTGTGGGTTGAGATAAAGACAGTTTAATAGGGAAAGCAAAAGCAAAAGCCACACATGAGCAAAGCAAACCAAGGATTTAATTCACCACTTCCCACGGGCAGCCAGGTGCTCAGCCATGTCCAAGAAATCAGAGCTCCAGCACGCTTACTGATTACCCAGGAAGACAAACGCCATCACTGAATGTCCCCCTCTTCCTTCTTCCCTCAGCTCAGCTTTAGTTACTGATCAGGGTGTCATGTGGTATGGAATATCCCTTTGGTCAGTCGGGGTCAGCTGTCCCGGCTGTGTCCCCTCCCAACTTCTTGTGCACCCCCATCCTGCTTGCCTGGTGGGGTGGGGTGAGGAGTGGAGCAGAAAAGACCTCGACCCTGTGTAAGCGCTGCTCAGCAATGATGAAAACATCCCTGTATTATCAACACTGTTTCCAGCACAAACCCGAAAGATAGCCCCTTGCTAGCTACTAGGAAGAAAATTAACTCTACGCTAGCCAAAACCAACACATTCTCCACCCCTCATTTCATGCCATTTATGTCATGCTCCAGTCCCATGCTACCCAATAGATTCTCATTACCCACTCCTCTCCTTTCCATCCTTTGATACAATACACAGATATCATTCCCTTAGTGTATGGACCACCTTTGTGAAAGGTCTTTAAGATGTCCATAAATGTCCACAAGATGTCCATTGAGTTCCTTTAGTCCATGACTTTAGGGTCCATCTCTTATTGCAGTCTCTCACAACTGGAGAAGTGGTGTGTTGCATGGATTTATCAGGCACCAAAGCCAGCTCAGGTCAGGTCACAGCTGCACTTGTACTGCTTCTTGTAAGGCTTGTTGTCCATTGGTTCAGGTGCTTCCGGCTATAGAAATTTCTATAACTTGCCACTCAAATCATGAGTTAGAACAATTTAAAGGTATTCCCATTACAGTCTTCACCCTTGGTCCCTTTGGGCCAGGTTATAGGGTTTAATATTGTAATGAACTCCTCCCCTTGCTCCTAGCCTGGCCAACAACAAGGAATTCCTGCTAAAGTAATTACTATAACGTGCAACTCAAACCATGGACTATTTTCACCCAGGATTAAAACACCTTGAGGTACACATTGGACTCCCCCATCCTTCTGCATTACCCACCAAGGATGCCCAGGTCTGTGAGCAAAAACAAGGCCACAGATAGGTTCATCCTTTCCTGAGGAAGGAACAAGGCAGACTTTTTCCCAACTAGCTCCTTATATGCACTATGGAGATCTAATCTCCTTCCACAGTGTGCAGGGGCTTTGATTGGGCAGGGCAAGGTCAGCTAGCAGATCCTTTAGCTAGCCAAGTGGCTTCTGCTAAATGCGTATCCCAGTCCTCGAATGCCCCAGCATACATTGCTCTCAGTCTAGAGTTTAACAGTCCATTGTATCATTCAACTTTCCTGGAGGCTGGTGCATGATAAGGGTTGTGATATACCCAGTCAATATCACGCTCCTTCATCCAGGTGTTTATGAGCTTTTTCCAGAAATGAGTCCTGTTGTCTGATTCAATTCTTTCAGGGGTGCTATATCATCATAACACTTGTTTTTCAAAGCCCAGGATAGTATTCCAGGCAGCGGCATGGGTCACAGGATATTTTCCCAACCATACAGTAGTTGCTTCCACCACCGTAAGCACATGGTGCTTGCCATGATGGGTTCATGGTAGTGTTATATAATCGCACTGCCAAGCTTTCCCGTATTGATATTTCAGCTGTTTCCCTCTACACCAAAAAGGCACCAGCCTTTTAGTTTGTTTGATTATGGTGCACATTTGACATTCATAGATAACCTGTGCAATGGCATCAATAGTCAAGTCCACCCCTTGATCACGAGTCCATTTGTATTTTGCATCCCTTCCTAAATATCCTGATGTGTCATGGGCCCATCAAACTTTAAGTAACTCACCTTTATGTTCCCAATGCAGATCCACTTGAGCCACTTCAACACCAGTGGCCTGGTACATCTGCTTATTGTTTCAGTGTTTTTTAGTGGCGCAACCCTTGGGTGTGTAAGCATCTATGAGACTTACAGCGAGGTTCTCTACCCAAGCAACAATATCTTGCCATAATTCAGCAGCCCGGATGGGTTTACCTCTGCGCTGCCTGTTGGTCTGCTTTCATTGCTGTAGCCACCCACACAGAGCATCTGCCACCATCCATGAGTCAGTACAGAGATAAAGTACTGGTCATTTTTCTCGTGCAGCAATAGCTAAGTCCAGCTGGATGGCTTTCCCCTCTGCAAACTGACTTGATTCACCTTGTCCTTCAGCGGTTTCTGTGAGTTGTGCAGGACTCCACATAGCAGCTTTCTGCCTTCAATGTTTTCCCACAATATGACAGGATCCATCTGTAAACAGGGCATATTACTTTTTATTTCCTGGTAATTTATTACACAGAGGGGCCTCTTCACCACAAGTCAGCCTCTCTGGCAATACTCCAAAGTTTTGGCTCCCTGGCCAGTCCATGATCACTTCCAGGATTCCCAGGTGGTCAGGGTTTCCCATTTAAGCCCATTGCATTATCAGTGTGTCCCACTTACCCGATGTAACATCAGTTGCATGATATGTAGAGGGGACCTTCCTTTTGAACATCCAAACGAACACAGGCAACTGAGGTGCCAAACGGAGCTGTGCTTCACTCCCAACTACTTCTAAAGCAGCTTGAATTCCTTCATAAACTGCTAATATTTCTTCTTTTTCAGTTGGAGTGTAACGGGCTTCAGATCGCCTATATGGCCGGCTCCAAAACCCTAGAGGTTGGCCTGAATTGTCTCCAGGTGCTTTCTGTCAGAGACTTGAGGCAGGGCCATTGTCCCTGGCTGAGCTGTAAAGCACGTTTTTCACATCTTGTCCTGACCAGACTGGCCCAAGTGCTACTGCACAAACTATCTCCTGCAAAGTCATTCTTCCAGGTGACTCAATAGGGAGGACTTAAAATCATACTGTAACCTGGAATATGCACTCTCCAAAAACCCATGACACCTAAGAAAGCTTATGTTTCTTGCTTGTAAGTTGGTGGAGACATAGCTGTTATTTTATTGAATATATCCATTGCGATATGACAATGCCCATCTTGTAGTTTCATTACTAAAACCTGGATTTCCTGTGCAAGTCCTTTGATCTTACTTTTTTTTAATAACAAAACCAGCTTTTAAAAAAATCTGGATTATTCTCTTTTCTCAAACACTTCTTTGGCTGTGCTGCCCCACACAATGATGTCATCAATATACTACAGGTATTTGGAAACTTCATCCTGTTCCAGTGGAGTCTGTATCAATCCATGGCAAATGGTACCCTGGGACAGTCAATTCCAGGTGCACTGGCTACCCCTCCATGTAAGAACAAATGTCCCTAAATGTCCTGCTCCTTCATGGATTCATGAACAGATCACAGTCCTGTTGATGAATTCACACTGGAGTTCCAGCCTGTCCAGTACAACAGCACAAGAAAAGCAGCTGCCAACCCAGGTGCATCGCCATTGCTGTTATCAAAATGTTTCCAGGCACAGCAGAGTAAGATGATAAGCAGTACAGCAAGCAGAAAAGCATAAAGCAGCCACTAACGAGCACTAGACTCTAATTTACAGTAAGGCAAGCAAGCCCCATGGCAAGCACAGAAGCCTGTCAATTAATAGCTAAACAGCAAGAAGAGTTATGAATTCAATCTAGCATATTCCAATCAAATCTGTCATTATCCTTTGTCATTAACCCTTCAGTCTCCACACTGGGTGAAAAAGGGCTATCCTGGTTTAACCCCAGCCAGCAACTATGCATCACACAACCTCTTACCCACTACCCCCCTGGTGGGATGGGGGAGGGAATCAGAAGGGTAAAAGTGACCAAACTTGTGGGTTGAGATAAAGACAGTTTAATAGGGAAAGCAAAAGCAAAAGCCACACATGAGCAAAGCAAACCAAGGATTTAATTCACCACTTCCCACGGGCAGCCAGGTGCTCAGCCATGTCCAAGAAAGCAGAGCTCCAGCACGCTTACTGATTACCCAGGAAGACAAACGCCATCACTGAATGTCCCCCTCTTCCTTCTTCCCTCAGCTCAGCTTTAGTTACTGATCAGGGTGTCATGTGGTATGGAATATCCCTTTGGTCAGTCGGGGTCAGCTGTCCCGGCTGTGTCCCCTCCCAACTTCTTGTGCACCCCCATCCTGCTTGCCTGGTGGGGTGGGGTGAGGAGTGGAGCAGAAAAGACCTCGACCCTGTGTAAGCGCTGCTCAGCAATGATGAAAACATCCCTGTATTATCAACACTGTTTCCAGCACAAACCCGAAAGATAGCCCCTTGCTAGCTACTAGGAAGAAAATTAACTCTATCCTAGCCAAAACAGGGCAGATGTCTTACAGCAATGCATTCTGCCATATCTTTACATTTTGTAAAAGTCTTCATTTACTAGGAGAAAGGACAAAGAGTCAGATTGTTTTACATTCTCTATATAATTCATTATTTTATTTATCATAATCCTTTGTATGTGTCTCCTTGTCAGAGCTCAAGGTTTTAGAATCCTTAGTTTTTCACATTTCTATTTCTGTTTTGAGGCCACTTAGAGGGATTTGAAAAATCTTCCTTTCAAATCCACGTCCCAAACTAACGAACCTATGCATGATATTCCACAGCTGGATGTGGAAAGTGGTCACTATACTACAGCTTAGTAATTTAGATTAGGTAAGTGGCCACTGCATGCCTCAGTTCTTGCTCAGCCCCAAACTTCATTGGCAAAATGTCTTAACTTTTTATCTTCAATGTACTAGCCTAAATCAGCTCACAGTAAAATCAGCAGTAACACTTTTTACTAATATCAGGCAGAGTGGAGCTGGAGTGATACTGAACACTTTTAAGACACATGCATTGCAGTCGCTGAGGCCATGGTACAAGACAGAAGGAACAAACAAGGGAGCTGGAAGGGCTTCATGAAAGCCTGTTTTCTAGTCCAACAGAAGTTCTGCTTAGTGATAAAGGATCTCTAGAAAAAGGGGCTTCCAGAAACTCCAACAGGTGGACTTTCTGCAAGACCAGTGTAACTGTTTCCAATGTAGATTAAACTGAGAAACAAGCTATCTTTTTACTTAAAACTCGGATTAGGATTCCTATCATAATCAGTCAATATACTTCGCATGCAGTTGGAATAAGCACTAAAGCAATGATGTTTCTAGTTCAAGTCACCCACCCACCTAGCATGTCTTTTCAAGATTAAATGGAATTTACCTATCAGTTTCTCTTCATGTGTCCTAGAAAGAAATAGTAGATGTAAAGCAAAATTAACAAAGGTCAAACCAAAACATTTCAAAAGAGAATATTTTTAGCTGGGAAAATGTAGTTTAAAATACTAAGGCAAACTTTAACAGTAATGGTAACCAGAAGCAGTGTGCTTGTGTGCTTTATGCTTCCTCCCTCTTTCAAAATGAACAGCTAAAGTGAGAAAAATGTTTTAGCAAACACTATATACAGTGTACTGGAAAATCAGATATAGAATAAATGATTGTGAGACACTGGGAGAAGTACAGGGCAAAAATATTAAAGCAGGCAAAGTTAGAAAGCCACTTTGAAAATCATCACCAGACAAATATTTAACAGAATATTCTAGTTTAATCATATGCAGAATACTGTTTGATCCATGTTACTGAAAATATTGCTTGAATACCTGCGCAATATACCAATGTACTTGGTAAGGATAATTTAATCAGGATCCACGTCCATGCCATCATCTCTAGCCTGGGTGGTACTGGCAGAATTTATATATCTCTGTATTTGATCATTCTCTTTCTATTACACAGAATGCGTGACATCCCATGGATGGATGCAGAATGTGTTTACTATACCACAACTCGATCATTATCTTGGGTGAATGGCCAGAGTGTGTCCCAGTACTTGCTCATTATTATGGGGGCTGCATACCAGTAATTGATCACTCTTCCAATACTGTACAAAAGCTCTTAGGATGCTTGGAGGGGGAATACATTCTATATGTAGATTCTACATTTATTTTGTTTTGGACAGTGAAATATACAGAGAGTGAATTATAAAATGCTTGTGTCCTCACTATTGTTTATTAAGGGAAGAAACTATTGTTTTGAAACACAAAAATAAAACAAAGCATACCAGAAGACTGAACTATGTCATGGCAATAGAGTAAGTGCTCGGGAGAAAGAATAATATTACTTAAGGAATACCAGTAATGTAGAAAAAGGTAAAACCTATTGATAAACAAGGTTTAAAAAATGCATAAATGGAAAAGAGTTATTGCGATGGCTAGAAGCATACAGAGAAAATGTATAGAACAAAACAAAAAGATTAGGGTGGGTGCCAAGGTGGTTGGGTAGTTACAACTTCAGTACACATTTTACATCAGAGGCAAAAAGCAAGTCTATTACATATGACATTTAAACAGCATATTCCAATTCCTATGCCCTACTCAGCATCTCTGATCTTCTCTAGGTAAGCCATGGGATGAATAGTGATGTCATGTTGATGGCAGTATTCCAAACAAAAATATATTTACTAAATTGAATTTTGAATACAATGGGGGAAAAAGTTTGCCATAGACAATAAGGAGAATGGGTGTAATCATAGAAGTTTAGATTATGGTGTTAGACACAACTATAGGATTTTTGATTGACATAATTAAAAAAAAGAATAAACAAAAAAAAACCCCACACAGTGCAAGAATTATTATTAGTCAGAGATAATGCTATTGTATCTTGCTACTCATTTGCACTAGATCATGTTCTACCATTTGTATAGAAAGGGAAACAAACAAGCCAAGAAACTTTATTTAGTTTACACGTTCAGTATGTTGTTCTATAGGTGATTTATCCCCATTACTGACTTGGCTATTTTTCAGTCTGTGCATTTATTTGTTTTCAATGTTCAGTGCCAAGATTGGCTAGGATGCCATCTTTACAGCATTATTTTTTAATGGGTAGCAATCCCAGTATCAGTAATATTGCAATATATTTATAGACAGAGCAAAACAAGAAGCTAAAGTGGAGGGTGACATTCTGCTTGCACTATTACACCAAATCAAGGCAGCAAGCAATGACTAAGAACTTGTCAACACTTCACTGGCTCTTCATTTGTCATAGCTACTATAACAGAACGTAACAAACAAGTCACTTCGTGCCAGGTTAATTTTTTCCAAGGACAGAACTCCTTCATTAGACCTGTAAATACATTGGCCCGAGAAAAGCTTTACAATAGTGCCATGTTGCATTGCCTTGGGGAACTATTGCTGAAAACAGCTAAGTCATTCCACAGTCATCACTTTTCAAGGCGACATGTTTGTACAGCCAAAATATAGCTGTACTCCAAAAGGAGATTCCCCTTTGGACTAACCAAGAGGCTTACAGAAAACTCAGATGGGTTTTTAAAAAAAAAAAACCAACAAAGTATATGTAGCTTCTATACTGAAGCTTGAAAACAGAAGACAACCGGTATCTTTTAGGAAGATGGAAAGAACCTAAAAACCATGGCCATGGTTAAATGCTGTGAACACGCTGTAAACACAAGACTAGAAAGCATAGCTTCCTTTTAGCCAGAAGAAAAGCATTAAGAACGTGTGAATTTTTCTCCATGTTCTGAGTAATTAACAGAAAGAAACCTGAATCAAATTTGTGTTGCTGAGCATTGAAACAGGGCATAGATTGCGAAACCACAGCCATAAAAGAAGCTCCATATATAAGAACTGACCTTGGAGAGACCGGCTTGTGAAAGTCAATGCAGAAAGCTTTTGCATGAACAAATGCTGAAAATCAGCAATGTACTGTTCCACAGTCAATGGTGTTTGTCCGCTGCTCTTCTCAAATGATTGACATGCCACTGACTGAACTCAAACATTTGTGAGTATGCGGCCAGCAAGCTATGAGAATGCCTAGAGGAAGAAGACAGGCAAAGAGGGTGGTGTTAGTTTTCTTAGCAACCAGTAGAGATACGTTCATGTTGTCTTTTGCATAGCCATGAGTAGAACTGTTATTTCTAATTTTCAGCACCTTTCTAACACTTAATTCAAACTTTCACCAAGGACTTCAGCTGTTTATTGCTTGAGTATGTATTTTAATAGCTTTTGTAGTGACAGAAGAGTATTGGTGAGGTTGAAAACTAAGTGTCAAAGGAAAAATGAAGCATTGTTTATAAATTGGAAGCTGAAAAAATCCAGAACAAAAGCATCCTGTAACTTTCCACTTGCTTATTCATCTTACAGAAACGTAACCTATGGAAAGTAACTGGCCTGTGTGCTGAAATAAGGCTGACAGTACCGAGTCAAAGGGTTGGAAGAATCAGAATTGGACCAAGGTTTGGACACTGACAACTTTAAATGCAAGGCAAAAGCTTAAGACTCAGTTCTTATCCATACTTAATGTAAGGGCTGTACACCAAAGAAAGCTCAGGGTGAAAACCGTTATCCCACAGTCTATATGAGAGAGGTCCTGCATGGCAGAGGTGTTTAAAAAAGCAGAAAAAGAAAATGAGGAAGGAGTAGCTAAAAGGAGGAGAAATTAAGAGAGTCAGATTTAGTTTGTAATTTAGTGTAGATGTTGTTTATCTACAATGAAATAGATATGGCCAGGGTAGATATGAAGGAAAAGCTGCCTGCAGGATAGATGAAGCAAGCGTGGGTTTCCTTTTTTGCAGTATTAGCTTAAGGTTCTTGTTAAATTCTCATTTTCAAGGGAGCAGAAGCACAATCTGATTAGCTACTGTGTCTCAAACAATGGAAGCAACACTTCAAGATGAGGTGAGGTAACTCATTGGGGGTAGGCATGCTCAGAAAAAGAGAATTTAATTTTCTGGAAAATAACTTCAAGTTGCAAGAACAATTCCACAATGAAGTGATATTCTGCTTCCAAATATTACACAAGCAAGAAGAAAAAGCTAAACTCATTGGAAAAGCTATTCTGTAGGAATTATTCAATCAACTATAATTAATAAAATAAAAAATCCTACCTTATCATCAGGTCCTTTTGAAGCACGTCAACGTTCCCTGGTTTACATTGACTGTGGAGATGGAGCTTCCTTCTAATCATTCTAGCCCTCCAAGCTGAGGCTTCTAATTAAAGTGGTGAGAGGAAGGGCAAAGGCAAAAAAAGTAAGGACTAAAAGGGAACCAGCTATAAGAACAGGAGCTGGGAAGCTTGTAGCGAATAACCCAGAAAGCACAGTACGGTGGTAAGTTTGTGAACATGCTGCATCTTCATTCTTGAAGTATTCAAAAAAAGCAAGGTTCAAAGCAGATATAGAGAGGAGAGAACCCAAATATCAAAGATAGACATTGCCATTTCCTTCAGACCCATGAATATTAGCAGTTCCAAAATGCCTGAGTTCTGATGTGAGATGATGCTTTATTATATTTCTGCTGGTTTTTTCCTCTGCTGATTATCTTTGCTGAAACCAAAAATGA
Source organism: Falco biarmicus (assembly GCF_023638135.1). Classification (NCBI taxonomy): domain Eukaryota; kingdom Metazoa; phylum Chordata; class Aves; order Falconiformes; family Falconidae; genus Falco; species Falco biarmicus. The sequence goes on along the minus strand of NC_079295.1, from coordinate 24,352,658 downwards.
AATAAAAATAATGACTTGTGTGCCTCTGTTCACACCCTCACAATATTGAGCACCTCTTGTGAAAGATAAACAGCTAAATTGCCATTGAATCCTTCTCTATAGGGAGAACTGGTAATGCTTTCTCTTTAGGTGTTAAACGCCCATGAGATACAATTGCAGAAAAATTTCAGTTTTAGTCAAGAGTGCACTTTTGAAGCACATCGGTTGATCATCCTTACTGACCACATTTTGCATTGCAGAGTGCACTAACCAAATTTCATGTGACTGACACCAAACCTGAACGTGCCCCACAGATCCTTAGTCATTCTGCTCTACCTACTAACGGAAGTTCATTCCTTGTGACCAGATCAGGGTAAGTACAAAGCAAACAGCCTGAAATGTATAGGGTGGACACTGAGTCCTCAGTCCCACCTGTTTTGCCTTGTAAGCCCACCCCATTGCATTGCTTCACTTATGTAAATGTAGCCAAAGTCTTTTCTGTACTACCCATGCTAGAATGCCTTGGATTAACCACATTATATATTACTTTATTATAACTCTTCACCAGATAGAAATTAAAAATGTATGTCTCTTGCATGTTACTTCCTTATTTTTGGTACAGTAATTATCCAGGTTTTGTAAAGCCACATCCAGCCTGTTTCTTCCAATTTAATTCCAAACGTTGAATGCAACGCAGACTCCCAGAGCTGCCACAGAGAGGGAAAATAACCCCAAACTTCCGTGGCTTCTCCATTCATCCATTGAACCAGCAAAAATTGGTGAATTTCCTTCACTGTTCGTTGACATTTCCTGTGAGGTTTTACTTTGAAATTATATTTGGTCTTTCTACTGTGTGTTCACTCAGTCTGTTCACTTTAGTACAGAGCAGACAGCAACTGAATTAACACTCCTGCCTTTAGACGGAGCTATACATAATGTCTCGACATAACGAAGACAAATTAAACAAAATGAAGGAATGAAGTATTTAGGAATTCCAAAGAATAATTACTATTATTACAAATAATAGTGTTCAAACTTTCAAAAACAATAGGACTGTATCAAAAATTCTGGAAAAAATAATTGCAAAACTTTTGAAGTCTGCTCAGATTTTGACATAAGCAATTATCTTGGTTTACTATGATTTAAACTGTTTATCAACAGCATGAGATGATAAACTGAGTTAGAACTAGTAAGTTTAAGTAAACTAGTTAAAGTAGTAAGTTTTAACCATGGAAAGGATGAGAGTAACTGGAAGCCCATTCTAATAGTTTAAAGGACAGATCAATCTCCTCCAGCTCTACACTTCTGTCCCATAGAAGTCCCTGACACATACGTTTCTGGTCAGGTTTCTTCATGTGGGTATAGATAAGTGGTAAAATACAGAGAAGCCCCAACAGCCAACGAACCTACATTACAGTCCAAAAGGAGATAGTATTAAAAGCTAACATCAATTTACACACATTTCTATTCATACTGCTAACCCCTCCAGGGGAGGTATTTCCTTTGGAATTGCTTTTCCACACCTTCAACTGCAGAATAGTTATACTGAGGGATAAACTAAATCACATTATCTACCATTTAGCTTAGACTGCATTATAGATACATACATTCATCTCAGAAATTGTGCAATGAAAAGGTTTATATCCTAGTTTATCTTGCAATAACTTCTCTATACATCTAAGTGTAGATATACTGAAAATGAGACTTAGATATTTGTTCTATTTGTCTAGTGTTTCTAAACCTGAACAAAGACAATTCTGGACAAGGAAGAGCAATTGAGGTCACCAGGTCCTGCATTAGCCAGTCAATAGCCTGAAAAATGGAAGTTACAAATCTGATGATAAATTTTGTTTCACAAGTTAATTTTTCCAAATAAATCAAATAATCAGGTTCTCCAAAGACATCACAAACCTACAGTTCAACATCCAGAAGTAAGTTTCCAAGCTATTTATGGGCAAGTGCATGCTCCCACACCATTTTTCTGACCTAGATGGATCTCACATTTGGTGATCACCAAGTTAAGCTATTTTGTTCAGATACTGTATTCTTATATTCACTTAAAAAAATAAATATATTGAACACCAGCTATAATAGGTCTCCAGAAGCACAATTCAAAAGATGAGCCTGTTTAGCTTTTCAGGAGTTTTGAAAATACTGGCATTCTTTTTCAAATCTAAGTTCCAGTGCCAATAAATTTGATCTCAGTTCATGTGGCATTTTATTCCACAAGGCACCGGAACATGTTTATGACTCAAACATGAACAAATAAAAGCTCAGTTGACCATTTATGCATCAGAAGGAGAAGCAGATAACATTATTCATGGGAACATTATAATTTGCTATAGCTGTAATCTCCGGAAAAGAAATTCAGATTTTCAAGTAGAGGTAGCAACATTTATTAGATCAGCAGTCCCAGCTTCAAGACAGCCCTCTACCTATGCTGAGGGGAAACAGTACATTTAAAGTAGGACTCAGCCCCAGTCCTCATGACAGCCAGATTCTCATGGAGTCTAGTGAGAGCTCTGCTAGAGTAAAGTCTGAAGGACATCTGTGGTCTCCAGAACACAGCAACTGACCTGCACCAAGTCTTACATAAAGTTTAAAACAGGATGCCTTTAAAGGACATTGGAAGATTTAAACTTTGCTAGCTATACTGCTCATTGCTCATGTAACTGTGACACATATTTTTGGCACAAACATACAGCTTGTAAAATAATTTCAAAGATGACTCTTTTAATGTGAGATAGATATGTGTGACCCAGTGTTAATTATTGGTGTCAGTTATGGTTTTGGTTCACAATGGGGATCATGTCATTGACATCATAACAGGACACAGTCAATGATCCTTTGATTCCAGTTATTTATTTATTCAAGATGATATGCATCTAGATCCCACCAGTGATAAAGAAATGACCCAATATCCCCTGGTTCATGAATCCATGAGTCGTATAAAGCTGCAGAAGAAACAGAAATAGTCCTAAGTGTAAAATCATTTCAGTTGCTGTTAGTATTACTCACATATGTTAAGTAACATTAAGGTGACCATTCCTTTATGCTGGTAGAGCACACAAAAGCTGTGCAACAGATATGCCAATAGATCACAGAAGATGCTGGACATTAGCAGTTTGTGTATTTTAGGTGACATTTAGGCAATGGATTAAAATGCTTTTTGTGGCATGACAAGTCTGTGGACTAAATGGGTCCTTGGCATAGTTTAGACTTTTATGGTCTACCTAATTCATTATAGCTTCCTCATACTGAATAAACATCTAGCTCAAACCACCTAACTGGAGTGTTTCCTCTAATATGTTCCTTCTTTAGCAAGTTCCCTGACTCTGATGTTTATGATTATTTCATAGTTGTCTATTATAAAGTAGCAAAGTCTTAGCTCAGGGAGTTTTAGGAACTTTTAAAGGCTCTCTAGGTCTCAGAGAAGGACAGAAGCAAAGGTAGGTATGGAGGTGTTACAAAAATTCAGGATGTTTCAGAAAACTAAATTATAGACTATAGAACTATAATGAATTGATTTCTAATACGCATCAGAAGGATAAGCAATTTCTTTTTTGGTGTATGAGTAGTCATTTTTTAAATGAAACATTTAAACCGATTCCTTTCACTGTTCACAAGGCTTTTAAAAAAAGCTATGTACATTTCAATATACAAATAACACATTCATACCATCAAATCTCAAATTGAACAGTTTAATCATCTTTTGCTGTAAGGTATACCATAGAGGCTTATTAAACCCTCCTGGAAATAGAATTCTATTTGAAACCAGAAAGTTTTCTTATCCTACTAATTAAAAAACAGAGGACCAAACAAACCCAAGGGTCCAAAATTACAGAATTTGATAATAAAATTTTAATCTATTTGACTTAAATAGTATTTAGAGACATATCTTCAAATGATGCACATATTTTTACTCCAAGTTAAGACAAACAGCAATCTGATTTTGGTAGTTCTGTGTAAAAAAAGCCTACAATACTCTAACTATGAGAAAATCAAAAGCACAAACAGCTTTACTAAGATAATATTGCAGCCTTGTAAACCTACTGTAAGTGACAGATCAACATTTTCAAGCAGGGACAAAGTGAATCCATTAGATGAAATACTGCCATCATTATCTATTTTTAGCAGTAATAATAAATACAGTCATTATGATGATGAATAACTAATGAAACGGCAGACCCAGGAAACAGCATTACAAAGCTTTCAAGAAATTACAGTCAGATCCTGGAACTGTAGGTATTAGCAATCCATGTCTTATTTACCTACTGCCTTCAGTAGGGATTTTGAAATATTGCATAACCTAAAGCCCTATGTTTACATAAAAAATGTAAAAAAATAAAGTAATAGTCTAGAAGAAAAAATCATATTACAGTGGACAACACACCCAGTCATAATCCAGCATTAAGAAAAATTTGTACTAAGAATTGCCACAGACCCTACTGTTTTAAACAAAACTAGAATATCTTCCATAATTAAAAACACTTCAAAAAATGCTTTAATAGAGGGGAGCCTTGCACTGTCCACTCTCCCCAGGACTTGCTAAATCCTATTTATATTTCTAATCAGGCATTGCGTAGATATAATAAAATTTGATAAATGGGACATACTTTGCACTGATTAAATGATCAACAAAATAGCATTACTATGCTTTCATTTACTATGTCAGCACAGTGACTAAAAGGATTTAAAATATTACCTTATCCCTACCTCAAAAAATATTTTAACTATTTCCAAATTTTAAGGAATTTTTCAAAAGTCACTATTCAGAAATGGATTATTCTGGAGACACAGAGTAAATCTGGAAATTTTTGAGATAAAACCTTCCACCTGTTTTGTAGCTTTTAGCTTTCTATTTTTCTTCATATAGCAAACATGCTTGAACATCTGAAAGGTACCAGAATGTTAGCCTCAAAAATAGATGCCTGATTTTTAAGAACAGATGAAGTACAATGTCAAGAAAAATCACGTAAATTATCATAGTCTTAGCAATATGTTCATCATAACCTAGGATTTTATAAATGATGTATTTTCTATAGATCTGCTTCCAAAATTATTTTTCAACAATAAGCATTTCATTCTCTAATCAGGTTTAAGGTTAATTCCTAGTTCTAACACCATTCTGTTTCTTCCGGATTTGAACACGAAGCTTTAACTACTTTTACAAGTTGTCTCACCTTATGAGTGTGTACAATAACAGTTTAACATTCACTGGATAATGGAATATTAAAGATGGTCTGATTATTCTACTGAACATATAAAGGGGTTGTATTAATTTAAACATTTCTGGAAAACATATATTTTTTAAGTTGGTTAACACTATATGAGTGTAATTTTCTGCTTATATTTCAGGCAAATAGAGATGATTTTGAAGGAAAAATCAAAGAATTTCATTTAGAATATATTTATTTAGAATTTTTAAAGGCATTGGGGGTTTTTAGGATCATTATGTATGGGTTAATATACAATGGTTCTATTATTTTTTTGTTTACAGCATCTATCTAGCCCTTCAATGAAAATGCTTTGAGTAGCATGTATTTCAGTAAGTTAACATGAAGTATGAATAAATGTTGTCTTGGAGCTGATACCATTATCTAATGCAGCATATACATTTAGCAAGTTTCAGTGATGTCACTGCCTTTTTCCAAACATTAATATTAATGTTAACCTGAATGGCATCTCTCCAAACTTAATCTACTTTTAAACAATCCTTAGCGTATGTACCTTCAAGCCTGAATCATGTAAACATTAATACTCTCAAGTTTATTTGCCTTTTGCACTTAGGCAGTGCTTAGATAGGTGGGAAGGTGGGTAAATCTGGCCATCTCCCAAGACATGACATTTTCTTTACTCAGTTAAATGGAATACAGATGCCTTCATCTCACTCTAAAATCAAGGTCAAGCAGATTAACAGAGTAATATGATACCCTTTTGCTAGGAAGGTCTGTATTTTCTGGCCCAGACAGAATATTATATACATTTTGTTCTACGCAGCTAGTAGAAATTTGTTATAGCCAATTGTGGGAAGATCCCTTGACTATAGAAGACCTTGTAATGATGGGTGGACTCCTCATACGATGTTAAGGAGAAAATCAACATCATTAAGGCTGTCTTCATTTTAATGAGAGCTTTTTTTTTAACTTCTTGGAACATCTTGGGCATCTGAAGAGCTTTAAATGGAGACTTGGGAGCAGCCAGACTCAGAATAAACGAGCTTACTAGCCTCCTTGCCATGTGTTACATTACATGCTCCACACATCTAGCACAGGATCTCATTCTGCATATTGGAAAATAATACAGAGCTAGATGGTATGTACCACAAGCAGTAAAATGTTAATAGGACAATCACCAAAAAAATGGATGTGTTTTAGCATATTTTGCTTATAATATTTTCCTAACTATGAAAACATAGCTCAGGGATTTATATCAGAATAGCAGCAAAATAACAATGCATTTTTCTCAACATATAGTTAGATAAGACAAATACGTCTAGACATTGTATTCAGTCTTGTCTGTGCATAAGGAAAGCATTATGTATTCTGAGGGGACACTGAATGAAGCAATCCCAAATTGCTAAATAACTTTCAAAGAAATAGTTGTTTTGTTCTATCAAAGTGTGAATGGAGATAGCTAGAAGAATGTCACAAAGACAGAAACAAGGGCTAATATAAATCACAATGAAAATGGACTCAGGGAGAAAATATTTAAAAGGACAGAATGGAGGGTTCCTATTTGAGTGATTAGTTAGGATTTGGAATCTTTTTCATTATTTCTGTAATATTTTTCTTATTCTTGAATGATAACTATCTGGGTCTGGTTGACATTATTATTCCTCTTTTTACTTGCTAGTTCATCTACACTGAATGTAAATCTCAAGACAAAAATGTCACAGTATCCACAGGGTTAAACTAAATTATTTATATTCCCCTTTTTTCTTTCCATGGATTATGTCTTCCCTGAGGTGAAGTTTCTCGGAAAGATTCTAATTTGGGGCTACAGAAGCTTTGTCCCAAGCATGCACAATCTTTTATATCCTAAACTCATATTGTATCAGGTAGAATGAAATCAATTGGATGTGTAAATTCCTTAAATAATAGCAAATGGAGCAAATTGAATTTCAAAGGGAAAAAAACGGTGAACCTGAAAAGCAGTGGTACGAAGGTCATCAGCAGAATTAACAAAAAAGTCTGGCAAAGTTACAGTTAGGCAGTCAGTAATACTCTATTGATCAGGCTTTCTCAATCAATGGTGCTGTGCCTAGATTATTGATGCAAAGGTATTAAGCAAAATTTTATTTCAGCTAACTTGTTGGCTCAGATGTCAACTGAAAGTCATTTCCCCAGTCAATCAAAGGTACGATAAATCTGAGCAGTTAGTTCTTCAACACCTTTGTAGAAATATTCTACTTTCCAACTATATAATGAGCTTTTGAAACAGCAATGTTTAAAAGAGTATTTTAACTAAAAAGAGCAAAGATACACCATTTCCATAAAAATACAGAGTACCAAAGCACAGACTAAGTAGGGAATAGGAAGAAATAGATACTTCGTATGACAAGGGAAATTGGCAGGTTACATCAGAAAACACCAGATTTTAAATCTGTATCTACAGCTGGCTTATAAAATCCCCCCACAACGGTTTCCTCTTAAATTCTGACTTGTTCCTGTCAGAAAGTCCTATGCTCACACAATGGTCTCTGCTAGAGGAAGACCAAAAGCAAAGCAAGTGGTTACCACAGAATAAAGGAAAGCCCTTCAGATGCACTGGCAGTCTGGACAGTGCCCATCCATCCTGTGGTTGGTTTTGTCATTGCTGGTAGTCTTCCCAACAGCTCGCATTTAGGTTTACTGAAACCTGGTCTATAATCTAGAAGGGGGAGGAATATGTAGCCTAGAAGAATGCACACATGAGTTCACATATATATATACACATTCATAAGTAAAAAGTGTTCTCACAAGATATGTTCATCACAGCAGTGCCAAAATTCAGTGGTGGTATATGTGAGATTTGGATTTCACTGAAGCTTCTTCTTTTGTGATCTTGTGCTCAGCATAATCCTAAAAATGAGGCACTCGAACAAAAAATACTAAATATCTATGACCGGAAGATCCAGAGGGAGAGAGTGGTGCAACAATAGTTGTGTCATTTGACTTATCTGTCAGTCACGATCTACAAAGCCATCAGCTACAGAAAACTAAAAAAGAGTACTAAGAAAGTGCATGTGTTTTGGCAGGATTTGTTAGTTTATGAAGGATGTAATTGACTCCAAGGACCTTAAACCAAATTCAGTGTAATACAAGGATCAAAAGAACTCTTTTATCAAAGAAAATAGAAAAAGGTTTTATTTTATACTCCTTTTTTTCTTTCATTATCAAAGTGAACAGATTTACAGTATATAAATTATATTGTACAGAATTCAGAAATCTTAAATTCCAAAGAAAATTTCACCTCCTAAAAAAATAAAATTTATTTCTGAAGGAAAGAAAGATAAAACATTTTAAGAAATAATAAAAAAAAAAGATAAATTAAAAAAAATATAAGAAAAAGGCACTTGACAAATCTTGCATGGTGGATTCCTAAAGAACATTTTAGAAAGAAAATATATTTGCATGCATTGAAACTAATTAATGAGAATCTACTTTGATCCTGCTTTATTTCCAGCACTATTCTTCCCTTCTCTCCCATAAACTTACATACAACTTGGATCTGGGAGCAAAACTTTAGATACAACCATTAAAAAATTACATTAGTAATCAAAACCATGTCATAAATTAATATATATTTCATTGAATTCTTTAGCGGGGGAACCCCCCTATTTTAAATTAAATACTTCTGTGTTGTCTACTTGTTTGAAATTAAAAATAAACAAAAGGAAAGACTGAAAACTCTTCAGTTTTCAGGACTATTGTGTCAAGCAAAAATCAAAACCATGTTAATGTCAAGTCTGTAATCATAACTTGAGCACAGCCTTAAACTAGAATATTCATATATAAAGATATCTACTTTCATATATATTTATATTCATATATAAAGATACCTATCTATGTAGGTCATATTCAATTCAGACAGTTGCAGTGGATGTCTTTTTCCTACCTGGGTATTTGATCACATTAACCTCCTTTATGACCAACTCCTACTTCGTTACATTCAGTCATCAGTCTTAAGTAACTTGCCTTCATTTCCAAGAGCTTATGTGATTTATTCACATTAGTCCACATTTTTCTTCTGTAGAAATATAGGCTTCCTCTGATCAGCCCGTAATATTAGCCTACACTTCTCAGAGGTTCCTCTTGATCCCCATCCCAGGTCTTCCCTTTGGATCCTTCACCAGCAAGGATTCCTAGAAACACCTCAACCAGCTCAGCAGCTGGGGTGCACTGATCACATCCATCCATCTTTGTTTTGCCTCTTGACTTGAAGTACACATACATGAGTCATCTTTTGATCATTTTTTTAAGCCTTGTTTGTACAACACCTGCTTTAATGACTAATTGGCTGGTGATCAAGCTATCAGGGATAATGATAATACAAATAATAACAGCATATACAGCTTATTTCTGTGTAGATCTGTCTTTTGTTAGGCCTTCACGTGGGGTTAGTCAAGTAGATTTAATGTTAATAAGTTGATCCCCCTTTTGACAATACCTGAGTAGTTAATATTCCCTAATTCTGGTCCAAAGAAAACCCAATTGGATAGTCAGAAGCAGTGAAGTATCCAGTAAAGACCTCATCAATATTATAAATTACAGTCCTAAAGGTCCAATTACTACTTTCATTGTTTCCAATTGCCTCCCAGCCAGTATGACAATTACTTTTATTTTTCAAAATTAAATACAGTTCTTATTCCTGCTTGTTCTTATCCTCTACCCTCTTTTGTGCTCCTACTGATACTGGAACAAAATTTTAGGAATAATCATGGCAACTGGATATCCAAGTTTGGTTTTCTCATCTCTTAAAATTATGGTTTTAGATAAGTTCCTGCTGTAACACTATTTTCATCTCCTTCAACTGTGACAAATGTTTGTTTATTTATTTTAAAACCTGCTTCAGTCTCTCTGCTTTGGATTACTGGTTCTTTTCCTCATTCCCACAGCTAGTTTTTCAGTAAATGTTCTCCTTCGACTATTTTGTTGGATCACTGAAAGTTATGTTGACTAGACATGAAGAATCAAACAATGCTCCCCCAAAGATGTCTTGCATGTTTTGCATCTTGGCCCTCATAAGCCTGACAAATGTCTCACAGGAGAAAAGAGGCCTTGTTTTTCTTCTGCTATGGGTTGTGGTGGGTTTTTGTTGGGTTTTTGGTTTGGGTTTTGTTGTTTGTTTTGGGGTTTTTTGGGGGGGAGGGGAGTTTCTTAAATAAATATTAAAAAACTGATTCTGTACTGATCAAAACATATGCAAGTATTTTTTTTTTTTATGCTTAAATAGTATGTAAGCAGTGACAGCTTCCCTGCCACTGCTACTAGAAGCCTTTTTCCAGTGGTAATTACATTGTTGCTATGTTTTTTCACCTTTACACAGTGGTAAATTTGAAGTAACTTCAGTGAAGCATAGAATGAGGATTGGGGGAAAGAAAAACCAACACCGGTGTAGTGTATCTGTTTGCGATTAACCATCATGTTTCCACATGTTGTATTCTTTCTTCAATTCAAGCAGTCTATGGAAACCCGATCAGCACTGTAATTATGGCCTGCTTGAATCAAGTCAGTCAAATAATGTCAAAAACAATTATTTTCTTTTCCAAAGGGCACAACAAGTTCGGGAATACACAAGAGAAAATGCAGATCTCAACATGTTAACAGTTTATGAACCAATCTCAGGGTATTTGTTCCTTGAGTCTTGTTGAATTGGCAATGATGTGAGTTAAAAATTTATTTACACTTTTTCATTACAGTCATTGTTAGCCTTTTTTTTAATACAGAAGCTACTTTTATGATGCTCTGATATAGAACACCTTTCTAATTCGGTCCACTAACTGGAAGAAAAGTTACTGAGGAGAAATAGGTTGTAGTATTAAAATACTGTGTTTGAAAACCAAACACAGGAAAAATAGCACTATCAGGAAATGCAGCTGATTTGCAGAGGCACTGAGTTTGATGGGATTTTAACATGTTCAGTATTTTTAAAAAATCAGAACATCCATGGAGTTTGAGCTAAAGGTTACTGTCCAGGAAATAAAACTTGTTTATTTCCATGTGCTTGGGATCAGGCCATTCACTCAGGTGCCAGATGTCAGACAACTAAGTTTGGATATTTTGTGCCAAGTGTATTTTATTTCCTTGCCAATCTGGAGCAAGATTTTCTGCAAAAGTTAATAGTTTTTAACCTGAGCAAGACTTGCAAAATTGAACCCAGAATAAATCAGGGTGCCAAATACTCATTTAACAAATATGGCATAGTTGTATAAAAGCCTCCAGGGATTAAGTATTTCTTTATGTAGTTCACAAAATTAAACACAGAATAATTTGCCAATACAATATTTTCATCAAGTATGTATTCACATACTTTTCCTGTTGAAAAACCTTAGATATTCTGAAGAAAATTTTCATGCAAACTTGTGTTTTTAAGATTTCTTTTTGCAAAATCATCAACAGCCTTGATAAACCTACTAATGTGAAACTCCTGAATCTAGTATTCACTGCAAAAGCTTTCAGATAAAATAAAGCCAACAGAATACTGAAGGCATAGCTCTACATTGCTAATAGTGAACCTGATAGGATAAATCCCATTTTGTGATTTCAGGTTTTTAATAAAATCTGTTGTCTTTTATTAACTCAGATTATGATTTACTAAACTAATTGCCATTACAAATGCCATTGAGATCTTGATTAACAAAAAGTAAAATCAAACCAATAATTTCTATTAGACATTTGATTCTTTTCATATATAATAAAGTCTTTTGAGAAAAGGAGGGTACTGTTAAATGTTGCAATATTTTTCAACATTTACAATAAGGGAGGGAAGTCATCTATGGCTATTTGATTGTTTGAACTTCCTTGTTGAACAGAAGAGGAAGAAATAGCAATTTAGGTTACCAAATTAATGTTTCTTATTCTCATCTTTGAGACCCACCACAGATCTGGATGTTACTTTTGTTTTGTCTCTTAATACATCATCTTTGCCTTGCTATTTTAAGAATCACACTGATCCTGTTTGCTTTTCTCCAAACTATCTTTATTCCTGCTTCCATGAAATCTCACTTAGGTGGAACATTTTAATTTAAAAACAGGAAAAGATTTGTATCTTGACATCACTCAAGAAATGATATCTTAATGCTCCCTACAGGATACTAGCTCATTAGAAGACAAGCTGGGAATAATTAGATATACTTTATTTTAAAAATCTGAATGCAAGATTATATAGTATGAGTGTGAATACATATATTTACACTCACAGAGTAGAATGCAATATATTTCAAAATGTGAATGTATGGATTTCACAGTGTAAGTTTTCTCTCATATATATATATATATAAACATATATGCTTATATACACAGATGCATGTTTAAGTGATTTTCTCTCATATTATACTACCACCTTTAGAGGTAGCTTGTAATCTTAGTGTGTAAACGCTTTGGAATAGAGAACATCACTTTATATGCTTATGCATTTCTGTGTGCAATTAGACTATGACCCTTTACAGACATCACTGAGCATTACTACAATCATAAAAAGCATTTTTTGTATGTGTTTTTGCCTTAAATCACTCATCTGTTACCAGGAATTTATATGTATTTATTAGTTTCATTCTACACCTAAGATTGGATATAAATATTTTAAAAGGTTTATGTACAACATATATTTGTACATATGATTCTACCAGCACAGAAACATTTGCTGTCTCTGGTACATCTACACACATACATGATACAAGAGCATTATTGTACCTGTAAGGTCAGATATTCAAGCTTTCTTGCCATGAAAACTGTTGCTTTTAAAGCCAACTGTGATAAAAGCATTTGTTTACTGTGACAAATTTGGGGGAAAATTAAAGTATGAAATCTTGCAGATTCTAGAGATAGAGTGAAAGACATTGTAGCATCATATGGCTACCACATGGATCTCATTAAAGCCATCCTCTGACAGGCTTATGCAATCATACTCTACCCATTCAAGCTCCTTTATGCAAGATAAATGTCTTATTCTATTACAGAAAGTGCTCTTCTAAAAGTTTGGTGACAATGATACTGAAGACCAAAATAATATTACATGGTACACTACCAGTGGAATGTAAATGGTAAGTAATAGAATCTATGATTAAATACTTGCTTAACTACCTAATCACTTGATTAATGTTTTGACATATTTCTTAGCCTGTAATTTTTGCAAAGAAAGAGATATGCATTTATGATCCTACAGAAGTCTTACAACAAAGTTACAGATAGGAAATATAGGCTGAGGCTGCCACAAATACTTCTGAGAGATTTAGGACAATTTCATTATTTCTTTTTAAGTTTAATTACTAACAATGAATGGTCCCAGTAATCACAACTGTTAACTGACAATGATGTATACCACTATCATTTAAAAAAATTCTTGTATTATTGACCAGGAGATCACATTGATTCTTAAACATAAGGTCAGTTTATCTGCAACCTATGAAGCACTGCAAAATGTGATATGAACAATAATATTTGTTTTATGGACAACAACATACAAAACATGAAAAGAAAACATTCTGCCCATTCATTTGGGATATATCTGCATATTACAACTGTGGATTGGCCACCTATAGTCCTAGACTAATTTTTCCTGACACACTAGAGAAGAAAACCTAGCCTTCTGGGAAAGACTGTTGAGACTGAGTGTATTCTTTGGGTATGATTTGCAAAAAAATGAGGTGTCCATGTTTAAGAAATTAACAGTTTTTCCAAGGAGTCATAGAGTATCTCCGCTGCAAATTAATCTTAAGAGTCAATCAAGGAAAGAAGAATTTGCTTAGGTCACTGACAAGTATGCATATACATCAACAAAAAAATCTACTTAGAATTCATGCAAATAAGGGAAAGAAAAAAAGTAACATGCTAAGAAAGAGCCTTCTGAAATGTGCAGTAAGATTCAGACAGTGCTTTAATTTTTGTTAGAAGCTTTATAGTTAGAGTGCACTCTGATATTAAAAATGCATAACAATAAAACATAAAACCATTTCCTTATTGCTGGCATTTATGCAAAACCACTTACAACCATTCAAAATATTAATATCCTTCCCTACCTAGCAATTAATGCTGCACTATGGATTCAGTACTCCATGCACTAGAAAACAGCATTGCCACAGTGCACAGTGACCCATTGTACTTAATTACACAAAAAAGTTCTCAACTTCAAGTCACAGAAATAAAAAGTCAGGGTTAGGTTTCACTGTAAAATCATGTCAAAGTCCATAAACATTTTCAAATGTACATACCATGTACTCTAGAGAGCAATTTGGAGAGCCAGAGACACATTTCTTGAAATTATGGCACGCCAATTTTTACTGCTCATTTTTACTAAGTAGATTATTAGTAGCAAAAATGGTATGCATGTTTGTAAAAATAGGCACAATAAGCATGTGCTCTCAATTGTCTGCAAAGAGAAATATGTATATACTGTTTTCATTTCCCTGTGTACTACTTTACTGACCTTTAGGCCTCAGTCCCTCATTTGACTTGCACAGGGGTAGTTTCTTAGGAAGATCAGTGAACAATTATGCTGTCAAAGAATAAGCAAATAAATAGAGTAAGTGGCTTCCTATTTAAGCTTTTACACAAAATGGAATCCAAAATTAGTCTTGGCTTTATTACCAAGCATGCCCAAGAGAACAGTTATGTGTAGTGTACAGGCCCAGATTCCTCTGAGTTAAATTAAAATTTAACTGTATCTTTTCCAGCACCAACCCAAAGCTTCAATATTGTAGCAGAGTAACGAAATTAAGACACTGTCTATTATCTCACAGAACACCAGGATGTTGGCTTTAAGTGTCAGAATTTTACTAATTACTTTTTGAGCAAATTTCAACTGTTTGCGTGCAGGTAAGCTAGAGAAACCTTTGTCTTTATTTTAACAATACTTTGAGTTATGACTTGCACCCAAATTCTGCCTTCAGTTCCACACACACAGATGTAACTGAAGTTGACTGGATTCAAGGGTGGAATCTGGACCATAATTTACCATAGAATCATAGAATGGTTTGGGTTGGAAGGGCCCTTAAAGATCATCTATTTCCAGCCCTCCTGCCATGGGCAGGGACACCTTCCACTAGACCAATTTGCTTAAAGCCCCATCCAGCCTGGCCTTGAACACTTCCAGGGATGGGGCATCCACAACTTCCCTGGGCAGCTTATTGCAGTACCTCACCACCCGCACAGTAAAGGATTTCTTCCTAATATATAATTTAAATCTACCTTCTTTTAACTTAAAAACATTACCTCATGTCCTATCGCTACAGGCCCTACTAAAAGGTTTGTCCCCATCTTTCTTCTAAACCCCCTTTAAAAGTACTGAAACACTGCTATAAGGTCTTCCCAGAGCCTTCTCTTCTCCAGGCTGAACAATCCAACTCTCAGCCTGTCTTCATAGGAGGGGTGCTCCAACCCTCTGATCACCTTTGTGGCCCTCCTCTGGGCTCGTTCCAACAGGTCCATGTCCTTCTTATGTTGCGGGCCCTAGAGCTGAATGCAGCGCTCCAGGTCGGGTTTCATGAGAGTGGAATAGAAGGGGAGAATCAACTCCCTCGACCTGCTGGCCATGCTTTTTTTTGATGCAGCCCAGGATATGGTTGGCCTTCTAGGCTGCAAGTGCACATTGTTAGGCCATGTTAAGTTTTTCATCCACCAGCACCCCCAAGTCTTTCTCCTTAGGGGTGCTCTCAATCCACTCTCTTCCCAGCCTGTATGGATATTGCCCTGACCCAGGTGTAGGACCTGGCACTTGGCCTTGTTGAGTTTCATGAGGTTTGCACAGTCTCACCTCTCAAGCCTGTCAAGGTCCCTCTGGACAGCATCCCTTCCCTCCAGTGTTGACCGCACCACTCAGCTGGTTGTTGGTAAACTTGCTGAGGGTGTACTTGATCCCACTGTCCATGTCACTGGCAAAGATGTTAAACAGCACCAGTCGCAGTACAGACCCCTGAGGAATGCCACTCGTCACCAGTTTCCACTTAGACATAGAGCCACTGACCAGAACTCCTTGAATGCAACCATCCAGCCAATTCCCTATCCACTGAGTGGTCTATGCATCAAATACATGTCTCTCTATTTTAGAGACAAGGTTGTTGTGTAGGAAAGTGCCAAAAGCTTTGCACAAGTCCAGGTAGATGACACCAGTTGCTCTTCCTTCATCCACCAATGCTGTAACCCCATTACAGAAAGCCACCAAATTTGTCAGGCATGATTTGCCTTTAGTGAAGCCATGTTGACTGTCACCAGTCACCGCCTTATTTTCCATGTGTCTTAACATAGTTTCCAGGAGGATCTGCTCCATGATCTTGCAGCGCACCAAAGTGAGACTGACAGGCTTATAGTTTCCCAGGTCTTCCTTATTTCCCTTTTAAAAAACAGATGTTGCATTTCCACTCTTCCAGTCCACACAAAATTCACCAGATTGGCATGACTTCTCAAACATGATGTATGGCAGCTTAGCCACATCACCACCCAGTTCCCTCAGGACCCACAAATACATCTCACCAGGGCCTGTGGACTTGTGACCTTCAGGTTCCTCAAAGGGTCCCAAACTGAATCTTTTCCTGTAGCTGGTAGTCCTTCATCGTCTCAGTCCCTGCTTTTGCCTTCTGTGACTAGGGCAGTGTGGCTGGAGCAGTTGCTGATGAAGACCGAGTCAAAAAAGTCAATTGTTATTGCACCTTTTCATACACATACTTTCAGTTTCACAAGGCCCAACCAATCTACTGGTTTAGTCACTCTACCTTACCTTCCCGTTTCTTTCTATGTACTAAACTCCAGCCCGTGATTTACAAGATGTATCATGCTCTATCACATTGGAAACTTTTTGATTGGTAAGGCTTCTACTTCGTTCAAATACAACTGGAAAATAAAGCTTCTTTAAATTTGTGTGCTTCTATTATTTGAACCCCACACTATACAAGGCAAAATCTTTCTTAAATAAGGTATTTCAGTTGATTCAATTCCAACTAAAGAATTAAATTTGGACTCCATGGATAATGACTGACTGATACCCACATGAAACAGGACAAGAACATGAGATCCAGACTCATTCCAACGTGACAAACAAGCAGTTTAAATCAGTTTTCTTGAACAGTTTTGATTACTTTCTTTAGCATCTGATGGGGACAGATATGTTGAAGATGGTCCATTTCTAATACAGCACTTCAAATTAATCCATCTTCATAATGGATCAAATGGACATTTTGTCGATGGGCAAAATCCATTTGTCTTGAGGAGATTAACCAGAAAAATTTCCAAGTTTTACTATCAGACTTCCTCTTAAATTGTGATAAAAATCAGTCTAGCCTTTGGAAGCTCAGTCCCATCCAACTGAATTTAAAAAGGGTGAAATTAAGTATTACAAATTATTATGATTTTGTCAGTTGTGACCCACCTCAACTTGATACTTTTGTTCTAAGAAAGAATTTTTGAATAAGGGAGGGTTATCCTAAAATCAAGTGTCTTTGACCTTGAAATCTACTTATTAACACAATGTGGCAGAAGTATATTTTTTTGATTTCTGATACCTCACTGTTGATTTTTTTTCAGTTCAAGAAGGTGGCTCTGAATGATGTAAAATCCTAGCTGGTGAAGGAATGCCTTTGGCTTGGCGATGTTGTACTGTATTTGTTCATGGATTGGTCAAATGTTCACTTAATATTTGATTCAGTAAGCATAGTCAGAAGCTCCAGATCCAGAATACAGCCTCTAGCCTGGAAGACTTTGTGCTTATGCCCAGGGGTGTCTTTTGGTTTTGACTGTCCAGAAATATTTCCATTATGTTTGTTAGAATTTTTTTATGAATTTTTGCATTATCTCACTAATACATACAGGCTTTGCATTTGATGTTACAAAGCATTATTTTCATGCACTGTAGGGTCTTATTCCCTAGGAATAGCTACATCCACACTAATTTACCAAATGGATTTGCAGTTTAGTAATTATTTTTATACTAGATGTATCTCTAATGTCTATACTTCAAAAGATATTAATAAGTACATAAATTATAAAAAATACTAGTCACTCCATATGGTATAATATTAATACTGATAGTAAATTACTGTGACTGTTATTGGTTTTACATTTACTGACTCCTGAAGTAGCCTTTGATTCTAGCACTGTCCGTCCCTGCAGTAGTGCTACAGGTGCTTCAGCAGTGACCAAATGATTCTCATGTCTTTCTGTAAATAACCTTGCCTGCAGAGATCCTGGAATTACTGTTTGAAGACCCCAAAGCAAACAATTATTCTCAAGAGACAGTTCTGATATAGGATATAATGTTTCAACAGAATCTCTGACAAATTGCTGATGTGAAATAAAGCATGTTTTTTGGGGGAAAAAAAAAGTTTTTTTTCTCCTTGTTCATTTGCCATACTATAGAATTTAAAGTTAGAAATGAAGGATTCAAAAATATTTTTTTTTTTTTGCTGCCTGTTCTAAAAAACAAATACACTTACGATGACAATGATGACAACTTTCTAAACCTGCTCTTCAGAGTGCGTACATGCCTGAAAATGAGATTAGAACTATAAAGGTTTTGTGGTGCCTGGACACCAAAAATGTTTCACCTGGAGAACTGCAAATTACCTAAAGCATATTGGTCCCAAGCATGTACCTGAGTTAATGCCAGATTCAAGGCTTCAGACTAGCTACTTTCCATTTGCCTTTCCTCTGCTTCTGAGGAGCCTGTCTCAATGGAGGAAGGAGGAAGAACATAGAAGTTTATCTGTGGTACTGTTACTTGGTTGAAAAAGTTCTGGTGGACATTAAACTTCAAGAATTTAAAATTCAAGTCTCAAACCACTGGTTACAAACCACAAGTCTGCAGTTTGTAGCTTTGCTCCTCTGCAGTTCTGCAAATCTCAAAAAATCCCCATTTATTTCTGTAAATAGTTTTAAAAAAGTAAGATAAATAGTAAATGCAGTACACATGAAAGATCAGCAAGATAGCAAAAATGTACTTAATAAAGAACTTAAACATCTAGTATCTGAGTGATGTAGATGCCCAGTCCCAAGTTAAATTATACTGAGGTCTACTTTGGGAAAAAAACAAAGTGAGGGTATAACACACATATATGGAGAGAGAGAGAGAAAAAAAAAAAAAAAAAAAAAAGGGTACCAAAAGAAAAAGTTAGCAAGTTAGCATTAGAAAGCAATTTAGAAAGAATACGTGAAGACCAAGTCTTGCTATTTATTCGTATGCAATCAATAGCAGTACCATCACAGGCAATGGAAGCACGTTTATATATTTTATTCAGAACAAGGGAAGACAGAGTACAGGACTGCAGAAAAACTGAATTCCCTCCACTAACTCAATAGGGGATTATTTATCTTGCCAGAACAATATATATATATATAAAAATAAAATACCAAACAAACCTCATATGACATTGAAATTAAAAAGATACTTAACATTTTATCCCATTGAAAATAAGAAATGTTTGAGAAAAGATGTGAAACATTTTTTGTAGAAGGAGGTGTTGAATTTACAACTGGAATGCGTGACATGTCTATCACTTTTCAGAATACTATCTTTGGCTAAAACAGGACATTTCCAACTTCCTAGAAACTGACAGAATCTGTGGCACATATGAGATAGAAACCCACTCATAGAGATCTAAGAAAGAATTATGCTGTTTAAATCTTTACATAACTTTTGCTCTCCTGCCTGATTTAGCCTGGTCTAAAACAATATTGAAAGTTTTTTCCTTTCTCTGTTATCTCACAGCTTTATGATTCCCTCCCTGCATAATTCTTGGTATGCTGCGCTAGGAACTATTTCTCTGTCACCTAAATTTAGAACATTTATTTTATTGTTGCTCAGTCTTTCTGTAGCACCTTTCTTTGAAATGAAACATCACAGGAGTGGGCTTGCAATTTGCTCACAGTTCCAAATAATCCTTCCACTGTTTGTGGAAAACTTTTTATGTTAATGAAACTGGGATGCTTGCATTGGCCTGTTTTTCCAACAAAATAATTTCTCAGTATTTACCAACAGAAGGTAATTTTCAGAGTATTAATGTAATATCAAGATATCTTTTCCCACAGCTAAATGCTTGATCATTTAACAGTGGTTCAATAGCAAGATATTTCTATTCCTTCCTGATATCTGAGAGGAGTACTACAACCTATGATATTCCTGTAATCCCTATCTATCATCTTCTAAAATACCATTGAATAACCAGGGTATGACTGCCTCCCTTAGCAACATATCAGGGTTGTGAAATTCCTAAGAAATTTGTTTAAAATTTCCCTTTTTCCTGCAGGGCAAAGCTACAGAAGTTCTTCAGAGATTTCTCCTTTCCAAAGGAAACTGATGTGTGACTTAGACTCAAGGTGAATAACCTGATAGGATATTGCATGAACTGAATTTTCCATTAAAAAAAGAAACACACACACACAGAAAACAAACAAACAAACAAACAATAAAACCAAACCAACCAACACCAAAAAAATCCCCACAAAACACCAACCAAAAAACCCCAATGCCCAGGAGTC
This sequence comes from Falco biarmicus, assembly GCF_023638135.1. NCBI lineage: Eukaryota > Metazoa > Chordata > Aves > Falconiformes > Falconidae > Falco > Falco biarmicus. Next base: position 24,332,013 of record NC_079295.1, on the reverse strand, counting down.
AATAGAAGGAATAACAGAAGGTCAGGCTGTAAGTACACTGACAAGTCTCGATCGGGAAATACCACAGGGGAGGGGAACAGGAGTATTTCAACTTAATGTGCCAATCTTTAGCTTTGCAATTCCCATAGGGTGTATTCTGCCACCATTACTCATGTCAAGTAATATATTATGCTACGAGGTATTCCCATTGACTTCAATTTCAGTTGATTTTATCCTACCTAGTCATAGATAGGAAATTCTTCAACATCAGAAAATGTAACATATAGGCTCTTGGCTTAGCTTGAGATATCGGTAGTTCCTCAACCCATGATAGATAACACACAAAATATATGCACGATGGTTGTATTTTTGATTCACTGATTTCAGTGCTATTTTTGGAATATATTTCTCAGCATAAATAAATCTGCCTTTTAGAGATTAATGGAACATTAAAGCTTAAAATGTGAAACGTGTGCTATACCAGAGATCTTTCACATATACTATGAGAAAAAAAGGTAATTACCTAGAAAAGAAGGGACAATGCACCGAGGTCCCCTTCCAGTGAAACTGAACTTAGCATTTTCTGAAACAGGCTGGAGAATATCTGACTTGTTCATACATATGGAGTCTAGCAGTTGTGTACTTTGTTAAAACATGGCATAATATCTTTCAGGATAATTTTACTGAAGTGTTCTTGTTGAGTTTCTTTTCACTTTTTAAAAGTTGAAAGATGTCAACAAGCTTTAGTCATCTCATATCATTCTGTTGCTTTTCCCAGCAGAATTATCATTCATCAATCATCATTAGCAGTGCTGTATCAGGTTGGACAACGATCATGTGAGGAAGAAAACCTGGGCCATGAGAAAGAAAGCTGCAGAGGCAATATCCAGACATCAGGAGTTCCACTACAGGGCAACTGAATTAAATTGTAAAGAAAACCAAATCTTTGGAAGAGATATCCTTATGGGAATTGATGTCAAAAAGTCACTGTTCTTGCAGCCATGTACTCAAATAGGCTTATCACAGCAGGTAAAGCTCTTCCAAAGACATATGAGTTATCATAATTCTCCTCTTTTCCCCTTGGAAGAAGGTGAGTTATTCTTGGTGAAATTGCTTCGGTTTTGAATACAATAAAAAAAATCAGCCCAAGATTGTTTCAGAGTTTAGAGAGCACTTTCTTAAATGCATCTCACATACTAGAAAGGTACATGTGAGGCTGGTTTACTGCTACAATTTCATGTTTTTTGAATTAGCATAAAGGGTTGAAATTATTCAGAGGTGGAAGCTGGCATTAGTACTGGAGCCTAATTAAGCTTACCTAAGCAGTTATACTCTTGTTTTGTTTTTAGCATGGGAGAAACAGGATGCTTTGTTGTATAATTAAGAACAGTAGGCCACTACACAATGTTGGCAAAGCTGTTTTCCATTGTAAAAATTGCACGGTGTCCTCTACTACACAGCATTAATTGCTAGATGGGAAAGGAGATTCATATTTTGAATAGTGTAAGTGGTTTTGCATCAATGCTAGCAATCAGGCAGTAATTTTATGTCTTATCAGTATACATTTTTAATAATCCTGGGACTGCTGTCTGCCAATAAAGGATAACCCGTAATAAAGCTGAAAAAGTATCTAGACCCTGCTCGTTGTCTGCACACTAACCTGTATGCCTTATTTGGGTGTTTTCTTCTTCCTGGTAAACAGAGGCTCTAAAATGACTTGTCTTTATTTATTCATTACAATTTTAGTTTTACAATATCACCTGTTTTGATACTAAAAAATTAGCAGATTTGCATGAAATTATATTTTTTCTCTTTTTCTGAATTTTTCGTTATTCTTGGATGATGTTTTCAAGCTGTTCTCCACAGCTGTGAAAGCTAGAAACATGCACATTTTTAAATGAAAGGTGAGACTCTCTTGTTATCACTTGTGTCCAGCAGCTGGTGCTTCAAGTACAGAATTAAATACTGCAAGACTTATGATAAAGCAGCAAGAGCTGGCAGGAATGGGTTTATTTGGGAATATGGGTTATTGGTAGAGAATAACATTCAGCATTGGCTTAAAAGAGAGGTTTCAGTGTGGGATGGGATTTGGTTTCTGTGAGTGTTTTCTAAAGCCACTGTAAGGAGCTTGACGATGTCTGTTTCCAAATGATTTTTTGTTGTTGTTAAATCAAAAAAGCTATATAGAAAGGAAAAAACTACTTTCTTAAAAATGCTATCAAAGGCATAGAATCAGCATACTAGAAAGGAAAATATTTCATCTCTCTCTTTTGCTTTGTCATCAGACATTTATTAGCTGTGTGCAACAACAGAAAGCAAAAGTGTTTGGAAAAGACTGTTTCATTTTTTAAGCCTGGGGAGTAGGAGGTTGGGTTTGTGTATCTATGGGCACTGCAGATTGTGACTGGGGGGGAAGCGGGGTGGGAAAGGCCGGCGGAGGGGGGAGGGGGGGTGTGTGGGGCGGGCTGGGCAGAATCAGTCTACCAGTTCTACAAGGTAACACTTCATACTTATCAGAAGGCCAAAATACAGAGTACGAGTAGTTTCTATTACAGTACACTGAAAGATACATTTCCTAGCAAAATAACCTCAGGCATAAGAGGAGGAAAAAAACCCTCTTCCTTGGGCCATGTTCTAACCCTCCTTACATTGTGTTTACTGGTGGGAGCCTGGGGATTGTCTAGGAATTTGTCCTAAAATTAACTTGCTTGCTGATTTCTGCTGTTCTGTTTGCCTGTGCTTGTGGGGGATGCCATTTCAGCTGGACAAGGGTGGGAAAAAGGAATGGTTAATCTTCCCTCCAATTGCGCTACTTAAAAGGTCAAATTTGTCAGTGAAGTTTAACACTGACCTTGGCTTTCAAACTATATCCATCCCTGTTCCCACCAATTCCTTCTTTCCTTTGACCTCACCTCAAATGTTTTTTACAAAGATGTTTTATCGAGTGTCAAAGATAAATTTAAGCAGGTAACACCTGACTACTAGAAGATGATTCTAGGTATGCTATTCACTCTTGGACATCAATAGATTTTTCTGATCTGTATGTGTCCATTCAGCAAAATGCTTATGTTTATATATATAACCTTAAAAGATTTATGTAGTTTCTGAGAAATAGTTATTTGCCTGCTTAAAGTTAGCCATGTTCTTGAGCATTTTTCTGAACCAGGCCCTAAAATGAATTTGAAAAAAAGCAAGGCTAGATCCAGTGTTCCTCATTTTATGCCTTCAATTTCATTTTGTTACTTTTGTTCATTTTAAACACTTTTCTTCTCTTTCTTTTGCACACAAAAGGACACTGGCAAGCTTTCATACGTTCGTCTAGAAAAACTCACCAATTTTTATTTTTCTTTAAACCCATCTAGTTTGCTGCCCACATTTTTATTAAACACAACCTATTCCATGCAACACTCGCCAGGAGCAAAATAGCCCATAGTATAACTCCTCCATAATGGAATCATTTAAAATCATGACTTATTCCAGGTGTAAGGCAACTGTACATTATTTTTAGCTGTTTCTGCTATCCTTGACACAGGCTTGGGAGTCGGGTACTTAAGCTCCTACACCACAGGATTTCAACCGGCATAGTTTACCTATAAGATATATCTTCCTCTTAAATTTAAGGCTATTTTATTCATGAGCTGAAGTTGTTTTTTCCCCAAAGCCAGGTGGATTACAGTGTCAGAAATGAGAGCAAGTTACAAGCCAGTAATTTAGCCAGTATATCAACAATAAAATAAAACCTAAAACAAAAATAGAAAGGGTTTCATTCTAGATAAACAAACTTTCTGTCATAATAAATTTGCTGGTTTTAATTTCAAAATATTACAGAACCATAAGGAATCTCAAAATAAATACTTAAAGTAAGTAAACTTGTAGGTGCACATATATGTTGTAAATTTCTAGTGAGACACTTCCATTTCAGCTTCAAAGTCTAATGCTAAATGTAGAAGGAAGCCATTACTGTCCCATCATTTATAAATGATAACTGCTTCTGCATAATGCTTCAAAGCCGTTTTTAAGCTATTTAAGCTTTTTCAATTTGCACTAAATATCTACCAAGAGATTATAGTTTAGAATTTAGAGCAATATTTAAACTGATATCATATACTTAATTTTAAATAAATTTTAGTATAAAAAAATATAATTTCTCAAGATATATGGCACATGATTTCCCTCTTCTGATCATCCAGAGAGCAAACAGAAGCTTTACAGTTATTTGAGTTGTCCCTAAGCTATTAACTTCCATGGTACCCAGAATATGGATGACCATAGGGGCTGCAACACCGACTGTGGTGTGCTGAAAATTGGTTCTTGCCTTTAAACACCTAAACCCAGTTATTTGATAATTATTATTGCAGAACTTTTATTTTTCAGTTATTTTAAAAGTAGAAAAAGCAAAATGTTTTCTTTTCTTGTTTTTGAAGAAACAAGAGAGATGATGATCCGGGGAAAAAATCGGCTAGGGCTGCCTACTCTTCCTAAAGTGGTGGATGACTGGAAGAAGGTGTTTTTTAAGGTATGGGTGCTTCCAGAAAACTTTAGTATGACAGTCTTAATGGAGAAATGTGAAATACGTGGTCAGAGCTGAAACCTGCTACTGGCAACATCCCAGTCATCTCGCAGCTACCCCTTTTGTTTTGTGCACTTTCTCACTACATATAGTCTCCAGTCTGAGAACTGACAGACCTCACTATAAGTATAGAAACTGCCTCACAGAGGTTATTCTACCTTTATCAGATCAAATAGAAAGATAGATCTTTCCATGCTAGTTGTTAATACTCTTCAGCTTTTTAAGATCTTTCTGGCAGGAAAAGTAAGTTTTTGTGTTTGTACAGTGCCTCTGGCAACTACTATATTATACTGAATAAAAATAATGGAGAGGGGACTTCTGCTGAAAAACACTGTCTTCACCACACTGTCTGCTCTGGATTTTTTTCAGTATTTACCATAATAAAACAACCTTACAGTGAGCATTGTGTCAGAAATCAAAGGGATAATGATGATATGCCTATGAACAAGGAGTATTTTGCTGACAGGCAAACCACTTTCCAAGTTGGTACTAAGTGAAACTGAATTAGGAATTCTCACACAAATTTTATGACTGAGGGGGAGCACTATCCCGGTAACTCTTGACTTCACCATTATAATTTGGAATTAGGTTATTGCTCATTTCAATATACAAAACAGTTTCCATGGAAATACAAAATAGAATTGTTGGCCCATTTGAAACAAGTAAATGGTGGATGAAGGGGGAAGGATCAAGGCAGAGGCACTCATGGAATTTCTCAGTTTTTTACCAAGAAAATAGCTATAGTTGGCTTTAGCACTGTAGCCAAACTGGATGAGTTAGCTAGGACATACAACAGTAATACGAATCTGCTGGCTTGTCTTGTACATATAGTAAATATGTTACATTTTCATCTAAGCATTCTAAAACTTTTAAAAGTAAGCCATAAGAAAACATATACAGAAACAGCATATTGTCTCACGGTCATGTTGTACTTATAGATAGACATGGGACAATATCTGTTAGTGAATTATTCATACTTTTAAAGTAACCTCTGTTCAAGGAGGTCCCAATTTCCTCAAATGATTAGCTGTTTTAGAATTAGAGAATACCTCAAGCTGGAAGCAGACCTGTATCATGAAGTCCAAGTCCCTGCTCCTGCAGAACTACCTAAAACTAAACTATATGACTAAGAGTGCTGCCCAGATGCTCCTTGAACTCTGAGAGGCTTGGGACTGGAACCACTTCCTTGGGTAGCCTGTTCCAAGTGACTGACCACCCTCTCAGTGAAGAACCTTTTCCTAATGTCCAAACTGAACTGCCCCGATGCAGCTTCATTCCATTTCCTTGCAACTACCACCGGTCATCAGAGAGGACATCAGCACATCCCTCTCCGCTGCCCCCCTTGAGGAAGTTATAGACTGCAATGAAGTCACTCACCTTCTCTTCTCCAAGCTGAAAAAAACAAGTGCCCTCAGCTGCTCCTTGTAAGTCTTGTCCTGGAGGCCTTTCAGTATCTTAGTTGCCCTCCTCTGGACACACTTTAATAGTTTGATGTCCTTCCTATATTGAGGTGCTCAAAACTGCACACAGTACTCAGGGTGGGGCTGCCCAGTGCAGTGCAGAGTGGGATAATGACCTCCCTCGACTGGCTATGCTGTGCTTGATGCACCCCAGGACATGGTTGGCCCTTCGGGCTGCCACAGCACACTGTTTGCTCATATTCAACTTACCATCAACCCAAACTCCTGGATATCTTCCCACAGGGCTGGTCTCTAGCCTCTCATCCCCCAATTTGTATGTATAAACAGGATAGCTTCATCCCATGTGCAGAATCCTGCACTTGGTCTTGTTAAATTTCATACAGTTGGTGACTGCCCAGCTCTCCAGCCATCTCTGTAAGGTGTCTCGAGCCTCGAGGGAGTCCACAGCTCCTCCTAGTTGAGTATTATTGGCAAACTCTACTTAATATACATTCAACTCCTGCATCCAGATAATTTATAAAAACATTAAAGAGCACTGGTCCTAAAAATTTAGACCTGATATTTTGATTAATATCTTGGTCAATCTTTTATTTGTGGTTATGTATATTTACAATTCAACCAAAATCAGAAAATTCAAATGATATTTTGCCTTTTCCTCAACGGGACAAACATAAAATCATTTCTGCTATGAATATTTCTGCATGTTTTAGAAGTAGTGTTCTGCCACCTCTGAATGGACTTGAATGATGCATCAGTCAATGTGAGCAAAGGTGTATGAGCATGGCCCTTGTGATTCAGGACTTGGCCTGCATTACTGGCCAGCATTTATTTTCTTTTTTTGCCAGAAACCACACTTGCATAGTGGGGCTGCCAGAACATCCTATTGCTGTCTCTCCTTCCCTCCAAGCCAAAATCCTCCTCCCGTCCTGGGAAACTGATGTTCAATATCTTAATAGCACAAACAGATTTAACAATCTCTTTCCTTCAGCTTCTTCACCAGTAACTTGATTTTAGTATTCACTGAGAATGACCACAACAGATCATGAATGTGCTGAGCAAATTAATTTTAAAATCTAGATAAAGCCTCGATGCTGTTATCATTATGTTGTATCAAGTTCTACAGGTTCGATGGCAATACTAGATTGTTTAGAAGAGCCATTACAACACATATTAGTTCAAGTATGGGGTAGTGAAAGAAGATGTAGCTAGAACAAATATAGTAAGTGGCAAGTAACAAAAGATGTTATGCAGACGAAGAACTAAAGCACTGAGGTAGGGTCAAGGCCCCCATGCTTTCACAAGAATCTGGGAAAAGCAGTGTGTTCAAAAGATTCCCCAATACAAACCTTTCTGATTTATTCCCTCATCACATTTGCTTTTTGCTACCTGTGACTCTCAGTTGCCTGAATGGTTTTGCAGTATCTAACATGTTAAGGTGTTGCCTTCAAGTTTTATTAATGTTTTCCAATCATTTTCTAGTTTCCTGATGAATTAGCCTGTCAAAAACACTTTTTAACAGATAGTATAATAATTGAGCATTGAACATCTGTTCAAATATGTTGTGGATAAATACTGAGTTGGATAGCCACAAAAATATAATTTATTATTGCTAGTAGATGCTTTTCTGCAGTAAATAATTGCTACCTGGAAAATTAATCTACTCTTGTATTATTAAAAACTGACAGAGAATAATATAAAAAGTATGGACTCCTCAAGTCTGTAAAATCCTTGGCATGAAGAGATGGAATAAGTTTTCTGGGTTTGCTTATTTTCTTTCACTTGCCATTTTTGAGTGAGATTTTGGGGGATATCCATCTTATATCAATATTTTTGAGCCAACATTTTGACAATTTTTCTGCCTTGGATAGATAGGGGATTGGTGCATAAATTCATCCCATTCTTTACAGAATTAGTCTTTTTTAGGTATACAAACTGAATCATTTCATATATTCCAAGTTTAGATCTGATGTGTATACATCTAAAGTCTTGTTTTCTACGGATTGATTAACTCAACTTTTGCAATGTCTCAGAATATAGAAATCACAAATTCCACATTTGGAAATGGCTTACATTTGTACAACAGAAAGTCCTGCATCCTGAATAGCAGCTTCAGATTAACATTAGACATTGTGAAATCTCTTTCAAAATACATGTTAAAGAGTAAAGCTGAGAACATTTCTATATAACAGATTATATAGGGCTGCTAATCTAAATACAAATGCTGTGCTTCAAAAGCTCAAATCAGCTAAAAAAATGTTCTCTCTAAAGAATTTGAAAATTAAAATGTATGTCTGTTGAAACACATCTTGATTTAAAATGCTTAAAAATAAGTAGCAATCATCTTATTTTTCTGTGTGATACAATTATGGAATAACAAGGAGGAACATTTTTGAAGTATATTTAACAAGTAGCTTGTTTCAGCCTGGATATTAGCTTGATTTACCATCTGCAGAATTACCAATAACATGATGCATTTATTACCCGTAAAAGCTATTAGCAGGTCATTTTGTTCAGTTCATCATATGTGTCTTGAGACACAATCTGGCGTCTAACAGATTTTCATACATTGATGTCAGAGAGAATCAGACTGTTCTTTAATTGATTGTTTCTTGCTAGACTACTTTGATTAAAACAGGTTGTGCTATTTGCTTTTAGTTCTACATTTCTCTACTTTAAATGCATGCCCAGGAAAAGCAGAAATTATTCTCATTTCCCTGGATTTGTCTAATTCAATGCGTATGTGATAATCCTTGTAATCAAGCTGTTTAAAAACCGTTCCAGTTATTCTAAACCCATGACTCCCTTCCCAATTAATACAATCTACACAATGTTTTAAAAGCTATTCATCTTTCCAGGCCAAGTTGTTAGAGGATTGTTAGATCTTAAGCCTTGGAGACATGAGTGCATACAGAGGAATGGCATCTGAAGAAAGTGTTTTTTCCTTTAATTTACTGAGGGCAGACTCATAAGCTGGGCTTCAGCAGTAGGGAAAGAGGTAACTGTTCTATATAACAGGAAACAGCAGAATATCTGTGGACATTTTGCTTGGTGCTTCATTTGAAAGGATGGTCTCATCTGGCCCCCAAAGGCCAGTTCCACACTCTATAGGGAATAGAATACCAATTATGTGGTTTATACCTTCGTTTCTTCAAGAATCAGCAATTTGAAATAAGACTGGATGTGGTAAGGACATATAAATAAAAAAAAAGAAAAGAAAATAGCACTATTTTTAAATTTAGTAGGTGCAGAATTCTACCCAAAATATTACAGTTAACAGAATTCAAGATCCTATTTGAACTGTGGTAGTGGCATTTTTGTTTCTTTCTCTTTTTCGTTTGGTACTGAATTGGTATAATTACCTGGCAATTAACAGACTTATGTCATCTTACATTGTCCAAGGATTTTATTTTTTTATATTAAACTATATTATATATTTATGCTAATGATATATAAAAAATTCACTCCATGCAAAACCACTACTCGTGGCCAAGGTAAGGCTGAAGTGGTGCACAATCCTTATGATTGTCTTTTTGCCCTAAGTTGCAGTTTATCCTGCATGTCTCTTTTTCATGCCGCACAATATTTGTTACCTATAATTATTATGCATGTTTGTACCCAATATGAATTGCCTACAAATGTAAAGGGTACACTTACCTGCAGTAGGGTAGACCACCTCTAAAACTAAGCTCCTGAACACAGTGATTTTTCATTCTTGCTTATATGACTATGATGAATATAGAAAATATGGAAAAAATATATAGACATTAAACATAATGATTTCTTGGACATCTTTTGTATTGCTGAAATTATTGACTGTAATGTGAAGAAGGATTTTCCATGTTCTTTATTACATACTATATATAAAAATCTGACTCCAGAGAGAGACACTGCACTATTTATAACTATGTGATAGAAAACACCTAAAGAGTGAAGAACTGAAAGAAAATCAAAATGAGAGAGAGAGAGGAGGGAAGGGCAAAACTTACATCTTGATGAGCTGCACTTTCCTCTATCACAGGTACAAGGTCAATACTCTCTTTCCCTAAAGCTGCAACTCCTGTTCCTAAGGAAAGTTATAGTAATGCTAGAACTCTGTATATCTTTTTTTATCATGATTGTATGAACACAGGGGCACCACAACAGCCTAGTTCTACCTGTGCTGCCTGTGCGAGCTAATCCTTTTCCATTTTCAGATTTACTGCATACGTATGTAAACAGAAAACACTGTAGTAGATAAGAAGCCACCTTTAAATTTAGAAGTACCTTAGATTCTAGGTTAAAGAGAATGGAAATCAGCCACACATGATGGAAAAAAACAACTCAGAAGACACAGACATCTATCAAGGCCCTTAAATCATCCTACTTTCTCTTCCCAGCATGACACTAGACACTTGTATCTGTAGCACCAAGTTTGTTTCTTAGTTAGTTGGCTTTCAAGTAAAAGGGAGGTGCATGACGTGGTTTAAGACACCTGTCCTGGTAATGATAGCAGTCTCACCCACGCTTCAACTTTTTCAGGTGTTCTTGGCTCCAACCAGTTACATGGTGGAAATTTTCAGAAAAGACAAGACCCTTCAAATATACAGCTGTTGCCAGAGCAGAACACAGAGCTCACCAATGGTTAGTTCCTTGTAAGCAAGGGAAAAAAAAAAACCCACCTCTTCCAAGTACATCACATTTCATACCAACCTTTTAAAGGCTACTTGAAGGAAAATATACGTAATTTACATGTTCAGTGCAGGCGCGTAACATTAATACTTTTGAGAAAAGGGCTTGGAGAACACCACTGGAATGAACCAAGGAGACTGGGCACCAGTGATTTGCATCAACACGACAGGGAATAGTGACAGGGGGAACAAACAAGCAGGGAAAAGGGTGAGAATGACAAATGGCATAAGATCCTTTGGGGAAAGAGAAGGAGACATACTTTGAAATGCAGGATGAGTGCAACAAAGAATGCAAAAAGGTCATATTGCTGTATGGACAGGACCCAAGCTGAAAGCGTTGTATACAAAAGGAGGGGAGTGAAGCAAACAGACAGACAGCACAAGGCAGAGAAAATGCAGTCAAAACTGCCATTGCTTTTTCAAATGTTGAAGGTTCCTGCTTTGACAAATTCCTAGATGCTTTCTTTCCAGAAGTCCCCATAGAGCAGTCACCCAAAGGAGGGAAAGAGCTATCACCTAGGTCCTCAATGGTTGCTGGTCTCTGTTTTCAGAATGATGATTCGCTTCATTGAGGCTTTGCTGATTCTCCCACCCAATGTAATGACCCGTGTTCTGACTGCTTGTGTGCCTTCTCCTCACCACAGGAGAATCTTATCTTCCCCAACCCACTTTCTTCTATTGTAGCTTAGTCAATTGGGAAAGTTAAGGGAGGGAGCAGAAAACAAATCCAGCCAAGTTGTTTCATCTTTAACAATAATTAATAAAAATAATAATAATTCAGTTCCCAGGATTATTCTGATGACCATCACAATCTGAAAGGTGGACCTCTTAGACTGAAATATTCCTGTATAGCCCAAAGTGTTTGACATCACTGAGCTCTGAATTCTGCAAATATCTACACCTTCTGTCACACACAGGGGTGGGTGGAGCTCACATCTCTCTAACCTAGAACTGCACTTGCGCAACAGATAGTGTATGAAGTCCATGTGATGCCCTCTTTATTGAAACACACTTTATTTCTATTGAGGATGCAGTAAGAGGTGGCAAAATGTTCTTGCTCTCTTTTTTTCTACCCCCTCCCCTCCCATTTTTCATCTGCTTTTCTTGCATCTGGTTTACAACGAAATTTTTTTCCCTGTGAGCGGCTCTGAATAAGAATGGCAATGGCAACCTTCTATGCTGGACAGCAAAGAAAAAAAAATCAAACTATTATTAATGCATATAGACATACTGTTTTGGTCTTTTAGTGGCATGTCCATTTAAATTTCCAAAAGGAGAAAACACTATTCTTTTATTACCCCACTGTTAAAAAATAAGATCAGCTAAGTAAGTCAAATCTTATATTTGTAGGGTGTCTCTAAGCCTATCAAAAGACCAAAAATATTTTACAATCTGTAGAGGATTAGAAAATAACTACTAATTAATGACACACAACCACCTCTGGTGAAGACCTCGTCAGTCATTCCAATGGACATATGTCACATCAATTCTTTCTTGTGGGCGGTGGTGGTGAATATTATGAACAATAAATCCCCCTGAAACTACAGAGGAAACACAGGTACACTGACTGTAATTACAAGAGTACAGAAATTTACAAGGACACAGAAAAGCAATGCCACATTTCTTGCAAAAAGTGCTATGAGCCTTCAGCAACCACAATGTGTCGGACCTCACTCTTGCTTCTGAGATAAAATGTGAACCTTGGGAACAGACTTGCTGAGATTTTAACTCGGCACTACTCAGAGGAAAGAGTGCCACCTACTGAGAGCAGACATCGAAACATGGATTATTCTTCCTGATTTAACACATTCTCCCTCTTCCCTTCCTAATAGGTAAAAAGCCATGAGGGTGTTTTAATATTCCAGTCTGGAGGCATTTGTATGCTTTATGGAATTTCAAAATAAATAAAAAAATCCCATACAGAGTACAACAAATTCAGATTCAAAGACCCCCAAAAGCCAACGTGATTTTGGAGAACTGGGCTAATCACAGCAGTGATGTCATTTCTGCGTGGTTTAGTCTCCTGGCCAGCAGCAGGACATAAGTGAAGAGGCAGTGGCTGAGTTAACTACAGCACCAAAATCGAGGAGACGGGAAGGAATTACCCACACCTGGCATTTTTGAGAAAAGGGGCTAAAATAACTGGCTCGTCTAGCAAAATATGTATTTCATCACTTTTTGAAGATACCTATAGCGTGAGTAGTGGTCTTTCTATCCAAGAGTATGAATAGGTCAACATGAGCTTGTTTTTATAAATGCAGTCCCTGTTCACTTTCCTCAGTTTTACATATCATTGCATCACTATTGGTAAAACTGACATATGAGCAGGATGTTTTATATGGGATTAAGCCACACAGAAATAATGGTGTAGAGTAGATGGCCCATACTACCAATTGCTGGCAGTGTGCTTGACTGCACTCAACAGTATTATCTGGTTCATGAATACAGATCAACCACTTCTGCTACGTTTTAAAAATATTATGCTACAGCAAGAAAAAAAAATGTTTCAGGCATACAAAATATTTATGGGACAACCCAGCATCAGTGCAAAGAGCAAAACAGGGTAGAAAGGAAAAGCACAGAGGAGAGAACAATTTTGGAAGAAGAATGCGCTGGTGATAAGAGGCGTAGTGCTGCTTGCTTCTGCAAAGCTGCAGCCTTTCTGTGCCCTGCACGCTCACCGGCAGCAGGTCAAGGGGCAGAGCCTTCACATGCTAACATAAGGAAAATCAATTTCAGTCCTCAGCGGACTCAACTACTGGAACAAAAAGCAACCCAAGTAATTGCTCTATGGCACTTCACATACCTCTGGCATGATGCAGGCAGCCCACCGCTCCCAAACCCTGTGCTGGTTCTAGAGCAGCCCAAGAAACAATGGGTATTTCTGTAAAGTCTCTGGCTTCACAGACGCGCTCAGACAAGACTTGGGATTTGAAGCTGTTCATAAAAAAGTAGAACTAGCTCTCTGGATCTAAACTGGTGCTTTGGCCAAACACAGCCCTTTATTTCTTTAAGACAGCCATTAAAACATACAGACTAAAACTAAGGTGGGATGACTAGTTTGCACTAAATAAAGCTAACAGAAAACATGTGTAAAGCCTAGACTTCATATTTTCATTTAAAAAGCAAGAAACAAATAGAAGCTCACTGTTTATTTAACATTTAAGTACATGCTACACAAGACCAAACTTTCTGTGCCTCTTTTTCCTGTGGAGGAAAAATTCTCACCAGCCCTCCTGATAACTGCAAAACCACACAGGACTCCCTCTTTTCAATTACGACTTCTTGAGCTCCAGCAATCAATGAGCCCAAGGTGAAAGAATTTAGAAGGGTGAAAAAAGCCAGGCAAGGAGAAGAAGGATAAGTCTTCTCCTGGAGAATTTACAAACAGATCCCTCTCTGATCTCTAGCTTTCCTAAAACAATTTTAACTTACCTTGAACTCTAAGATCATTCGTGCATGGGTTGTTATGATTGTTCCAGAAAACATTCTTGGGCCTTGTCCAACGTTAGAAAAACGAGTCAAGGATAACTGATACAGTACTATCCATGTAAATCAACAGAGTTCAACACCCAGTCGTGAAACCAAGCAGACTAACTATCTGGGCAAACTTTCTGGGTTGATGCCAAAGAATTGCTGTTGGAACTTGCACGTCATAGACCTGCCGATGTATGCCGCGCTCCCTGCCAGGAAAGGTAGCACCACACGTGGCACTCCTGCCTGGAGCAGCAGCAGCATGAGGATGCCCACCTGTCACGGGCACAGGGAGCTGGCCCCGCTGCATCAGTGACACTGGCTGTGCACTGCCTGAAAAGCTGACCCATCCTTCTTCACAATACTTGATGTGATGTTTGCATGAAAAGTCGTACAGCTATGTTTATGTACAGAAAGAAACTAAATAATTACTTTGAATGATAACATAGGAAGTCTGAGTTATTTTGGAGGAGCAGTGTTAAACGCAAGCTGCTTGTTTACAGTCGTAATCAAGAAACATACTTGAACACCCAGCTAACGTCATGCACTGCTAGAGGTCCACAGATCATCCAGAGAAGAAAATGTCACGCTTCTTTTTACGTTACCAGCTTCAGCAGAGGAGTGTTTGATCTCTGAAAATTTCAAGCTTTCTGCATCAAAATGCCAGAGATTTGTGTTTGGTTTTCCTCATGCACAGTAGTCCTACTGTCTTCAGCAGGACCTGCCAGACACTGTCCACTAGTTCACTAACAAGGCCCTCCACGGGGCAGAAAACTCTGCGGTGACTCTCATCAAATCAGGGTGACAGACTAATTACACCAGGAACACCAAGTATGAGAGTGCAGAAAAGGGGGGAATATCCCCTGCATGTGTTTTGCCTCCATTAGAGCAGTTTAAAGGAAATGCTGTGTCAGTGTTTTTGATACATCCAGGGACTGAATGTAAACAACAAGGTACAACTCTAGAAACTGCCATCATAAAATATTTTAAGAGGCAGAGTAGAGTAAAATAAAATAAAAATGTCTTTTTATGTGATATCTCAGAGTAATTCAGGATTTATGGTACCTTAACCTTTAGAATCCAAAATATTAAGCTATGTTTCTTAGAGATAATAACTCGGTTGTCCCTCACTTATGTGTCTTAGATAAAAGCCTACTGCCACAGAATCCATGAATGCTCAAATACCCTTGCGGGCCTTTAGTAGTAAATCTTATGGAATAGCTTATGGCCAATGTAATGGCCCACAGTAGCCTGCGAATATCATGAATTCTAATAATACTTACATCAGTAGAAACATGAAGTAATGTCTCCATTGTAATTAAATGATGTATTTAGAGCAGTGCACTAAATGGTCCCCTAGTGTGTTGGTGATATATTCTAATAGTCTTCTCTTTACAGCCCCCACACGGTAATATTCATGCTTTATTCTGGAGGGCTTTGCTTCTTACTGAACATTTGAATTGCAACATTAAGTGGTAAAGTGGATTACAGCAGACCTCCATGAATATGGATTCAGATCAAGAATCTAAGTGCTTAAAAAAATAAAATGTTACTATTTAAACAGAATGATTACCACAACATTTTGATATGGAGGGATGTCATGACTTCTTTCATTATTTTTTTTTTATACACATCCTGGACTCATCTCCAATTTGCTGCAATTAAATACTGAGCAGGGGGACATATCCGAGTTTAATTCACCTAAATAATTTGCACTGCAGTTATGGAATTTAATTTGGGTTATATAAGGCATAAATTCATTTTAATAATTATGTTACTACTGTACTTTAAATATAATTCTGAAAAGATTCAGACTACAGTACATTGTCAGTTCACAAGACTGCTGCTGATCGTAAACAGTTCATATTTATAAAAGGAGTATCTGCTGCTTCAGTGAGAGAAAATAATCTCTTTTCTGCTGATTAGGTAGCAACAAAAATGTTCATTTATGTATTTCTACTCTTTATTTTCCCAGTAAATCAGCCAATAATATAACAGCTGGAGGTACTAAGGGCCTGAGGCAAAGCTAAGGGCACTTCAATATATCCAGGCATGGCCAGAAATTGTGGAATATTAGGAAGCATATTACAGTATATGTAAAACTATGGCTGACATCTCATTATGAAGCAATATTTTTTATTATTTTTTTAAAAAAGCTGATTTTAGCATTTGGAAAAAAAAAAGAATAAAACTAATCTCTATCAATAAGAAGTTTTATTAAAAGATTCCATTCACTGACTGTATCTCAGCTTTTCCAATAATTGCTTGTGAAATACTGTTTCCTTGTGGCACTCATACTAAACAAGCAATATTTTCAGAACACTGCTCAAAATAAATTCTCTAGGAATTCATGCATATGACATAGATTTTCATACGATTAAGCACAGTGTTGCTTGTCTTTATTTAAGTCTGCCAATATTTTTTGTTATGTAGTGTTTTCTGGAATAACTGATACTCATGTAGGAAAACTCCAGAGTTATTTCTTTTGTTCTGCTTTGTGTTGGGGTTTTTGTTTGTTTGTCTGTTTCAGGGCCAATAACTAAACCAGCAGAGTAGTTTTCATGGGCCCCAAGAGTTTTAGCAATGAACTAGCTCTGTAGTTAGAGAGACCTACAGCAGGTCATGTATTTTGACTTAATACAGAGAAGAGTCTTTCTCTCGAAAATGTGCCTAGGTTGCCCGGCCGTTTGCACAACATATTGGGCTAGAGCTTTCCTTGGATGGTATATTCATGGGCACCTTCACTTCAGATTTTGGAAAGACCAGTTTGACCTTAAACTGCCAGAAACAGATCATCCGAATCTAGACTTGCCCACTGTAGGGCAAGCTGCTGAATGAAGCAACTGTTGCACGTCAGAAATACTTTAACCTTTAGAAAATAGTAGCTTGAGTTTCCAAAGGGCATACATTCAGAAAAGCTGTAATCCTTCCTGCTCTAGCCCTAAATTTTACCTATTCCTAGAAGTCATCATTTTTAAGGTTTAAAGTATTCTGTTCACATTTCTCTAATTTTCAGGTGCCTATGCCCTGGCACTTTCTGCCTAAAGCAGAGGTGCCAAGAAAAGGTGTTCTGACAGTGTTCCTAGATGACTCCTGAGTTGTTGACAGCAGAAGGTTTTTGTTAAAAAAAGTAGATCCTGTGAACACTTCCTTTTTTTTTCTTTTTTTTTTTCCTTGTGAACCAGTCAATTTTGCAGCCATAAAAGGTCTGGATAAGATAGAAAACTTATCTTGTTAACTCAGATTATTGTAAACATCTTTAACAACTGCACTTTTCCAGTTTAAGATCTTGGTTAGTGGTGTGATGAAGCCTGCAACATGTCAGGCAGGGAAGGATTTATATATATAAATTTAATGCAAAGGCAGCCAAAATAGATGATGTGTCCTGCTCTGAGGAGCCTGCTAAAGGCCAGTTTGAGAGAGTGTTCATTTTCTGGCTTACCAGAGCTCCAGGTACTTCACTGGAAGAGTCCCTAGTCACAGGTGGGAGGCTCAGGAAACAAGGTATTGATTCTGGACATATTTTAATTTTGTTAGAGTACTCCCAGGAAGGCAGACTAGAGAAAGATCACTTTGATCAAAGCAGATAATTGTCTTTTGGAACATTACCCCAAGGAAGGTGATGAAGTCTGGCTGCAAACCAAACAATGAGTATTTAAAACCCTTTGGCCCAAGAGACTCTATGTAAAGAGACTAAGGACAATTCCTTAGGATGAACTGAAGGCCAGGGTCTGGGTAACAAACTCACAGGAAAGGCCTAAATACCACATCAAAGATCAAAAAATCTTTCAGCCTCCACAGTCAGGATTTCTGGCAGAGGATGAATCTGACCTTCAGCCAGATTAGATTGGGGCAGGAGACCTGGTTTTCCCTGACTCCTGAGTATTTAAGAAACTAATTTGCTATCTAGACATTGAATACCCGCAATGGTGTTCCTAGGGTAATTGTAATTAGGTGCTGCCAAAGGGAAGATCATCTGTCTAGGAGATAAGGTATTTTATGGGGTTAGTCCAAGGCAGTGAAATTACATGTTAAATGTATTTTAAAATACCTCATGCTTTCCGATATTGCCTTCAAAATAAAGATGCATATACCATCAATTTAATGGAATAATAATACGTAAATAATTGAAATTAAAATATAACAAAGTAAGGTAAACATAAAAAAATCATCACATTTGTTAACGGTTAGTTTCTTTTTGAATGAGAGACAAGGAGAAAAAAAGAAGTACCACTATAATTCTTTGCCACAGTAAACAAGGAGCAAACAATCATCCTGGTTTTATTAAAATACAAAAAATACTAATACTCATTAGGTGCTTTCCAAGCCTTATCTGATCAACCAACCACAGGTCCTGTTTAGATCTTAGCAACAGAGAAGGAAACGAATTATTGCTTCTTGCTTTTGTCAATAGGTTAGCACACTGAAAAGTTACTTCCTTGATCCCCATGTAATATTTAAAGGCATTCTTTACAAGCATTTTTCTAGATCATATTCCCACATTTGCACAGTTCAGATAGTTCAATTTCCAACACTTCTGAGAAAAATAAAAAAGTATTGCAAAGCAGAAGACTGTGTACAAGTGTAAAAACAGGAAAAGAGAAAGCAAACCAGTCTAGGAGGAATACCAAGTTCAATTACCAGCTGAACTGACATCTTAGTACAGAAGAACTACTGTGATAAAACAGCTAGAAAATTTCCACCTAAAGCCATAAAAAGTCTCTTTAATTTCAACCTCTTTTGAGAAATTTCATAATGCCATAATCTTTTAGGCGTTACATGTGAAACACAGTGGTGCCTTCAAGCTTAGGAATCAACCCTCAAGTGTATGCACTAAACTGTTACACCCAAAATTCATGCTTCATCTTCAGGAAAACTTCTAAGATTGCTTTACTAAACAGCAACCAATGCATTCTGGTTGGGATTTACATTTACTTACTTTTTATATTAATAATACTGTTCTCACCTTTGTTACCAGCGCCACTGATTCTGAGCATGGTGGGGCATGCGTGCAAACCAATAAATGCTACCACATTACCACTTCTTCTTCACTTTTATGTGATGATAGAGTTATCACAAAGAAGAACTACTCTTGAATTGCAAAAGCTTGACCTATTCAATAATCCCAAAGAAGACAGCTAGCTGGAAGGAGGGATAGTTTAGCAGTCTGAGATGGGAAGACATCAAAGGCTGTTGGGACCTCTGTAGTGAAGGACAGGGGTGGATGGGGTGTTGAAGCCAATGCTTATGGGAGCAAATCTAAAGCCCATGTTGTGGAAGAGCTGCAGTTCCACAGTACCAAGTTAGAGTTTAAAAGGCTACTTAAAAAATTACTTTCAAGATGGAAAATTTCTGTCTGCTAAGCTGAAACTGGTTTGCACCCAGTATTTTTTCAGACTTTCCTAGTAAAAAATTAATACTTTATTTCAAGTGTAGGTTCATAATGGCTATTAATACAGAAGTCATCTGAGTATAAGTATTAGGAATACATGTTGTACTTTAGAACAGTAAAGAAATGGCTAGCCATTTATTGAAATGTCTGTTTAGCCTTGTGAACCCTGTGGATATTAATATTTGAGAATTTAAAGAAGTCATATTTAAACTATACTAGGATACTTCAAAAACACCTTACCATTAGTTATTTATTATTTTTTAATTAGCTGCACTCATCACAATGCTTCATAGTGGTAACAACCAGTAAGACCATTTATACGTGCATGGAAGCAGAAGTGATGTTCTGTACATCTAAGGACACTCACTGTGAGTTGATGACATAGGAAGAAATTATCTCCTGGTTCCCATTTCTTATTCCCTATCTCCAGTTCTCTGTATCTTGGCTCTTTGTAGCTGCATCTTAAGAAAGATTTTGCTGTATGTATTTGTCTAACCAAAATTTTAACCTACTGTTTTCCTCCTTAAGAAATTTTTGTTAGTACATGCTAATTAAAGAAAATCTCCAAAGATAAAAACATTGACAAAAATGAAGAACAGCAAGAAGAGAAGTATCTTTAGCTGCTGGAGCTTTTGGCCAGGGGCATTGCTGCCTCTGAGAACATCTCTGGAGGTACATAAAAGACCAAAAATGCTACAACAGTTTAGAAAAAGGCACTGTCTTTCACTGCTTGAAGATGCACAGGATCAAAGTAATGGGTTTTTGAGATTTGTAGGTAAACCCTAGCTCAGCTCGAGGATGATGCTCAGATCCAACATTCACCTGCACTGTAAAAACTCAAAGGTCATTTTTATGAAGCCAGGAAGCCTTCTCCAGCCAGAGGACCAGCTTCCCATGCTGCATATATATGTTACTCCTTATTATTTCCACATTTTTAGCCTCCATCATGTATAACAATTTTGGGCCTAGGACACAGCAAAATTCAGTAAACGACCAAGGTGCAGAGGGAGATTAACATGAATGTATTAAATGCAAAATGCTTGTCATTTCTCACCAGTACAAAGCAGGCAGTTACAATTTTTCCTGGAACGGCTATTGGGGCAGCCCAGTTGTGCAGAGGCCCTCATCAAAGTAAACTATAACTACAGAATCCAGCTTTTTGTTTCCAACCATTGTGTGGCATAACTGTGCACACTTCCCCTGCACCATGAAAAGGAGATATTTTCACTTCAATTTTTACACATATTCCTATTTTTTCATACCTGTGGATTCTTTGAAGCACGCCTCAAAAATCTTTCAAGCAGAAAAACAGCAGTAAGAGCCAAATTCTCAAAAGTAATGAGAAGGGTAGGAATAGTGGTTTCCTTATAACAGTTTTTCCTGTCGTCCTGAAACCTCAAAAGCTGTTCTATATTTAATATAACCTTGCAAGGGTCTTGTGTACATATTAATAGTAATTAACCAATTAGTATCACTGCATTGTCTGCAGAACAAACAAATAAAAATACTGACTGGAAGATAAAACCAAGCCTAAATTTCATCCTTGTTCACTGAAAGCAATCTTCATGGCCTGATTTCTGCCAAGCAAATCGTATTTGGCAATCCAATGAGTCATTTGCTATACCAAAAATTATTTATACTTTCAGTATTGCTTTTTGGAGCTTAATACAAAGACATTTCATAACACAAAAAGTAAAACATTTTGTAAAGGATTCTAAAATGATGGAAAGCAATATCCAGTGAACAAGGAAAACCTTTCAAATGCAACACCAAACAAAAAGTAGAGGTTCAGTGTTGGTTTTTATCACCTAAATGGCATATCAAAACAAAACTATGAATGAGATTTGCTTTTAGTTTCTCTATAAATCCTTACACCATCACTGCACATGTTCTACTTTTTTTTTTTTTTTAATCAAGCACTATCTAAGAAAAGATATTGAGGAAGTCAATTTACCAGGTTTACACGATATTCTGTTTTTCACATCTAAACTAAGATAAAGGCTTTGACTTAGCTTACAAGTAGAAAAGGAAAATAAAAAGTTGTTATCACATCCTGTAAGCTTTTAGACTTTTAATGACATGAAAAGCACCATCATTAAGTTTGTTAAAGTTTTTTCTTGAGATGTTCCAGACTGGAATACTGGTGGTGTGAAGAGTTAGAGTTGTGATACATTGGTGGGATTTGTTGGGAAAAATTGTGTTATTTAATTGCACTATGTGTGATGGCTCTAACCAGTCTTATTAAACCTTTTCTTTGATAAACATCACAATCACATAAAATCATGTGTATTATGTGTTTATAGGTTCTTTACATACATGTATCTTATAGGTCATATCACAATTTATCGGATGTAACATCTCCAAACTCATAGTTTCTTTACAAATATTTACAATGTTAGAGATAGGCTGACCCAGTTCAGAAACATGTGGACATGGGGGATACTCACATAATTACTAGTGTGTATTTTGCTACATGCCAATAATGGGTCTAGTAGTTCAGACACGTGATTATGACTCTGCCTCCTGTATATTTATCCTGCGGTTCCCCTGTGCATCTGTTACTTATTTAAGTATTTTTTTACTGTTAGCTTTACAGATATTTATGCTGGTGAGCATCTTTTCCATTAAAGACCATACAGAGGAAAAATTAACATAGCAAGAAATACTGGCACATTAGATAGTGCAACAAGGGATTGAAGCACATTTCATCAAGAGTAAAGTGTTGAACGCTGTATAAGGTATAAAAATAGAATGAGCTGGTAAGTCTGGCTTTCTCATACTGTGTATTTCAATAAGCAATTTGTATATATACTCCATTAGGATGTAAGAGCATAACACTGAATTGAAGTAGCTAAGCCAATTCATTTTTTCAATAACAAGGCAATTATTTCATGGCAAATAACTACAGATTTAAAGCATGAAGTGATAAGTAGATATATATATATAAATATAGTAAAATGTAAATGAGACTAGCTTTAAAATGTTCTAACAAAATATTATGTATATTTGGATGAGCACTGAGTAAGAGGCAAGGTCTGTCAGGTGCAGAGATCTTTGTCTTTGAAATAAAAAGTTCAGCAATGCATCTAAATACAATCATTGCAAAGCTTCATATACACTTTTTAAATTACTTTTGTTTTCATTTTTAAATACCCATTTTGTAGTTAATTTAATAAAGTAGTTGAAATTTAGGGTATAAAATTCAGCATTGCTTAGTGTAGGATGAGGGGGCAGTTAAAGGTCATTTCATTAGAGGTGAAAGACAGAAAAAAATTGCAGAAAAAGTATGTTGAAAATCTTTTTTCTGCCGTTTCAATTTCAATCTGACAGGGACTTGGCAGCTAACAGCAAAATCTGGGAAAGCCATGAACAAGGTTCAAAGCTGCTTTTTAAACGATAGCAAGCAGAAAAAAGAAAAGTGGAAAATAGACTCTCACTCTTCCCCCTGCCCCCCCGTACTAGATTAGGACAAACATAGCATACCAGGGAAGGTTTTGAAGACTGAACAGTCCTGCACTTACCATTGATCAATACTTTAAAAAGTATTGTTTTCCTGAAAGAAACAAATTACACTATTATATATAACCAAACATTGTTTACCTATCCAACAGTGAGAAGATGGGAATGTCTTTAAGTGCTTTTGAACATATAGACACTCACATACACAGAGACATGTCGCAGAATAGACTGGTGCGGATTAAGCAGGGGACCTGCAGAACTATGAATCAACACATTCCACAGCAGAAAATAAACAAGCAAATAACAGAAAAGGAAATGTGTCATAAGACCTACTTTAAATTGACTACTTTGTTTTAATTTGTTAATGGTTCATAATATACTGGAAATGCACTGTAACATTAATATTTCATTAAATAATTTTCTTTTAGTAGAACAAAACCTCTCAATAGCAGCTTCTTTAGCTTGAAGCAGGGGAAAGCTGCTGACATACCAGCAAGTCTCCAGCATTTTCTTGGAAGTGTTTCATCCTCTGCCTCTAGAAAAAAAACATTTTGAACCTTATGCATTCATGCAGTTCTGCCCCTTTTAGATTTGTCTGCATAGCTACTATCTCAGTCAGATGTATTTGTTTCTCCTTAGAGACTTACTCATATAACAAAGATTACAGCAGCTCCTCAGCTTTAGCATAGCTCTTCAAGTTCTATGGCCCTGTCCAGACAGAGCAGATAAATAGAGGAGGCCAAACTGCAGGGTCAGTTAAGTGGGTGATGGAGAGGGACAGTGGTTTGATGGGGGTAAGTACTCGATTGCAGTCATTTTAGACATTGATCATTAATTAAGTTCCAAATGTGTTCAATAACCAGCTATTCCTAAGTTTGTTTTTTTATTGCAAAGGAGCATGAAGTCTTCCTGTGATGAAAAAGATTAAGATCATATGCTTTATACATCCCATTTCAGAAAATTCAAAGTCTGGAAAAACAAAGAAGTTCATACAAAAGAAAGAGCTATCAGGACCAAATTGAAAACCAAGCTTTCATAAGCCTGGCTCTGAAAGGAAGCTGAGCGACTATATGTGGAGTATTGCAAAAGCATCAGCTGCACTCGTCGAGGATAAAAAGGAGCCTGGAATACACAACAGATGCATCCCCTTGTGAAACCAGTTTGTGAGAGGAACAAAAAATGTCTTAGCACTGCAGAATGTATTGAACACCTTCACAACCAGTTAAAACCACTGCTCACAAAACTTCAATACTCTCTGATTACCAAGGACTACACTTGGGGTATTTTGGACAAATTAAACATTTGTCCATAGTTTGGGGAGTCTTTACTGTGAAGAATAGACTGCTTGCAGTAGTCACAAATAGTTCAAATTATTTTGATGTTTATTAATGGTAACTACAGAAAAACAGCAACTCATTATTTACTTATTAACTCATCAGATAAATTTACACTTTACAGACAGAAATAGCAGAACTTAAGCTTATAAACATCAATATTACTGGGTGGGGGGGTTTTTTGGTTTCTTTAAAAAATGGCTGTACTATAAAGCCATTAGTGTATGTCTACTGCACAATCCTGTAGTAACACTCATTTAATAAGAAGGTTCCTCTAACACTGATCTGCATTACCTGCTGAAAGAAGTTCTGCAAAAATTATCTATTTTGTAATGGATAATACCAAACCATTGAAGAAGCCTAAATTAGTTTTCCAGATGGCTCTTGCTTAGCATATCCCCTTTGAAACTACTTCCTACCAGGCAAAGGCAAAACCAGGCAACTTGAAATTACTCAAGGAATCAGTCCAAAACCTTCTGACCTGGATCCATCTGCACTAATGTCTTATTAAAAAGGAAAACCCCGCTCCTAAAGCCAATATTTCTATTATTTGTAATTCATACGAATATTTTGAAAAGTGGATTCTACAGGGTACTGCTCGTCTTCAGACCATCTATCTGCCATTCACGGGCTATTGCTGTTCAGAGGCAGCTAGCTGGAGTTGCCGTCAGGTGGATGGGGGAGCTGCTAACTGGATATTTTCAGGGAAAGGGTTCTGTCCCAGCTCTACATTCACCATCGCCTCTGCACATCCTCACAGATTTATTTGATATTTGCTATGTCAGAAGAGACCACTGACATCCTGTATAATATGGATCATTTAATTTCACCCAGTTATGCCTGCACAGTCCTCTCTACAGTGGTAGGTAACAGAAAGGCATCCAGATCTTTGTAAGGCATCAAGAGAGGGAGGGTCTACTACTGCTTTGGAGTTGGTTGCTGTGGTTAATCATTGTCAGCATTAAAAATGCATGCCTCACTTCTAATTTGAATTTTTCTGGCTGCTTCTTCTGAACATCAGTTCTTGGGATGCCTTCCTCTGACAGACTGGCAAGTCCTTTGGCACTTGGCACCTCTCACTTTGTAAAGTACGTATACACTTACAACACAGATTCTTCTTTTCATAAGCTCAAAGTCTTGCAATATAAGAAGTTTTCTCCATCTACCGATTAATTGCTGTGGCCCATTCTTGAATCTTTTCCAATTTTCAACATCTTTTTTTCAAAAAAGTGAACAGCAAAGATAAATACAGCATTCTGACATACAACTCTCATTTATAATATCCAAAGATTACTGTAGCCCCCATTGCAACAGTATCTACAGAAATCTAATGTTTAATTGCTTGTCCACTATGACATTTAAATACTTGTCATGGTCTAACCCCAGCCAGCAACTAAGTACCAAGCAGCTCCTTGCTTACTCCCCTGCACTCCCCAGCAGGATGGGGAGGAGAATTGGGGGAAAATGTAAAATTCATGTCTTGAGATAAAAACAATTTAATAACTGAAATAAAATAAAACAACAACAACAATAATAAACAATTATAATGAAAAGCAGAGAGAAAGAGAGAGAAATAAAACCCAAAGGGAACAAAACCCAAGTGATGCACAGCACAGTTGCTCAGCACCCACTGACCAACACCCAGCCAGTCCCTGAGCAGTGATCGGTAGGCCCCAGACAACCCCTTCCCCCAGTTTATGTACTCAGCATGACATTCTATGGTATGGAATATCCCTTTGAGAAGTTTGGGTCAGCTGTCCTGGCTCCTTATGCACCTGCTCACTGGTGGAGCATGGGAAACTTGAAAAGTCCTTGACTTAGAGTAAGCCCTACTTAGCAACAGCTAAAACATCAGTGTGTTATCAACACTATTTTAATACTAAATTCAAAACACAGCACTGTACTAGCTACCAAAAAGAAAATTAATTATATCCCAACCAAAACCAAGACAATACCTTTCCACTCCTCCTTTACCAAAATAGAGTTCCTCATGCTCTAAATATGAGTTTGCTGCTAGATATATATGAGCATGCATTTGGTTCTACTAAAACATATTTTGTTTGATTCAGTTCAGATAATAAAACTTAACTGTGCACAGGTACATCATGGACAACTTTGTGATAGATACGCATTTTTATGAAAATAATTTTATATTTACTTCCAGCTCTATAATCTTAACTAACAGTGGAGTAAGGTGTACAAAATCTGAAGAATTCCACCCAAAATATCAGGATTTTTTGTTGAAATTGACAACTGCTATTGTAAGTGCTTCAAAGTACCTTATTAAGCATATGTTACGGTATCTTTCAATCCCTCTGGAATTATATAGCTGGAATTACACATGAAATGTGCTTGTTCATGAAACAATTAACGCTACTTTTTTTTTTTTTTCCAGAATAATTTCATTGGTTAATCAAGAACCTGCAATTTTCACAGACACAACAACCTGATAATCAGTCATAGTTTTATAACTAGGTCATTAAAGGCAAGAATATTTTAAACAGCAAATGGTATCCTAACAGCAAAAAACGTACATATTCTTCTCATAAGTGCCAGGATCTTGAGGTAAATTCTAAAGTGCCTCTAATATTTTACTAGAACTTTGGCTATTAAATTTCTTTAGGAAAAATAAAATCCTTTATTTCACAAAGTGATCAAGAAAATGAATATGCATTCACTGATTATAATCAATCCATTTAATGGGAAGATGCCATAAAGCTACTAAAGAATACGAGTAAGACGGCAAAATAGATCTTCAGTTTCTGGCACTCACACATAGTCATAGAGGAGATTCAGCACTACCAAAATTTATCTGGTTCTCCTTGGTCATCCTTTTAATTTCTCTGATATCACTCATTTTGAACTACCAAGATTCAGAACAGAAAAGTGAAGGCAACCTAGGAATACAGCAAAAACCATCCTGTGAATGCCAGGTTTAGTATTTTAGAAACAACCTTCACAAAAATGTTGGTCGCTTTACATTTATCTCAGAAAATTCTTCAGCTATGCTGAAGCAGAACCTAATGTTATTGAGAAAAGAGTAGAGTGTAAGGTGATGTAATTCCTATTGGACTGTAATGACAAATTAAGAGCAGATATGTAGGGAATTATCAGAAGTGCAGAAGCCCAGTGTCTGAGTACTTGACACTCTTGAGTGTGGGTGAAATGCTGTGGTACCCTTCACGGCTTTTTCTGCACCACCAGCCTTGATGTTGACTAGTAGCAAGTTTGCTGGGCATCATTCAAGGATGACAAAGACCATGTGTGACCTTGTACTGGCAGTGAGATGGCTCTGGAGATCGTTGCTCTCCAACACCCTTTAAAGGACAGAAAGCCATCTACTCTCATCAGTGGCGCACACATAGCTTAAAGATCTGTCCTGCCCAGCTACAAATATGACCCAGAGTTTTTAAGTTTGTAGGTTTTACAAGAGGTATACAAAAATACTCTTAAAGATGTTTGTTATAAAACTTACTAAAATGTTCCTTAATTAGTTGTGTAGGCTATGTAGAATAATCCTATACTCCAATAATCTAGCATTTATTTGGAGTGAAGCATATAATTCACTTGCACAAACTCACATAAGAAACTCTTTATGCTATATTAAGATGTTTCTCTCTTATTGTATACAACCATGGAACAGAGAAAGGGAGCTAATGTAGCCGTCAACCATCAGCAATCTCTGTGCATCCCAGGATAAATGAATCCCCCAGGAGTAATTCTGCTGAAGTCACTAACAGATAAATTTGAGCTCTTAGTTCAACTGTAGTTCTCTGGGGCAGAGAACCCTTGGGGTTTCTATTTTATTCTCTCATATGTAATAACAATCACAAAGGGACCCTGATCTCTGATGTTCTTATATCTGGATTCTAACACATGTATGATCCAATAATAATAACAGACACATACAGTTATTTAAAAATATTTGGCTTTTAACGGAAAAACATCTACATTACTTATGTATCATACGTGTTCATCTGCGCTATATATCAGGGTACTGGGTATTTTATCCATTTTAATCCACATACTAAAGAATTTCTTCCTGTTCCTATGTATTCTTTTCAATTTGCCATGCACTTTTTTTGAACAAAACAAGGAAAAGAGAAACAATGAGAGGTGGCTCTAGTTTGCTTCAGGATGGCGTTTTCAGCTTATGGTGCTTTACTGTATCTCTCAAACCACACTAGTACTAGATATCTCCCTGTGGAAAGTAGCAATTACCTTCAATCTCTCTGATCTGAAGTAATCCCTGCTACATGCGCAACTCATTGTGAGTGATGAGGGCCTACTGTTTGCTGAGTGTAAAACCAAATGATCTTTCACAAGCAAAATTTAAACTTGAAATAGGATTCTCTGGCTCTTGATTCCTACTCTATTTTTTCCATGTACTTTATATATTCCCAAATAAGGTTCAGGCTGGCTACAGATGGTGCTGGTGCGTAATGAGACTGGCTCAGAAGCCGCTCCAGTTCCCAGGGGAGGGTTCTGTAATGGAACTAACTATGTATTGTCCACCTTATATACTAGATTTGATTTTGGACTATTTGCCCAACTGTGTTTGTTTATTGCTTAGCACTGGAGGGCTTCCATTAACTGTGAGTTGATTGAACATAGACTATGGAGTTAGGAGGAATGAAGCATTTTTTTTCTTCTGAATGCTGATGTAATCCCTTTTCTTTAGCTGACAGTTTAGCCCCTTCACCAATAGAAACTGTTAGAAATAGTCTGGTGTCTGCACGGTGCTAGTCAGAGGAGATGAGGGAGTTTGACCCTTTGAACAAGCTCCACCTGATTTACTGAAAATAAATGCTTCAAGAGTTTGTAAGAACACAAAAACTTCACCTGGTAAGACTCTTGTCACTCACAGACGAGAATGGAAATTGCCATGTTTCATACAGGGAAAGATTAATACAGATAGCATAGCAATGTATTTTTGTTATTCTGAACAAAACCCCTTCAATTTAGCAAATCAGTTACCAATACGCAGATGCAAATTGAAGTTTTAAGATTTTTTTAACTAATCAAAGTATTCATCATCTTAGTGAAGCAACTCATCAAGACACTAAATTAAGAATAAATAAATTGCTATTATAATAATCATGATGAAATTATTTGTAATTACATTTAAACACAGAGGTCCAGGAGAAGCTTCTGTTTTCTGCTCCAGTTTGATACTGCTGAAAATAGCCATCATGGCTATAGCTTTTAATATCCAGTACATATATATCTCCTTCTAAGTAACAGCATGAGAACTGAAGGTAAGTAAACAGTGCTGTTTCACCATCACAGAACACAAATACGGTTCTGCTGCAAAATCCCAAAATTAAAAAAAATTGTACCATCATTCTGGCTGTATCTCGGACAGAAAATGTGAAAGCAGAATCCTAACAGGCTGCTTCCAAACACAGGAAAGAAAATTTGTATTTTAATATATAAATATTCACCTGTCTAGCATATTGACAAAAAGATCACTTTTAAGTTGTCAGACAACTCAGTAACTATTGAAACTGTTCTTATTAGCTTTTATTATATGGATGCTATTTAACCTCCTAAACTATTGCTTTACTGTTAAAATGAGATTCTAAGAATATAAGATCCAGGGAGAAGATAAATTGACAAATTATTTGTGTGTATATATGTATCTACTATATACAACCAGTGGATATGAATTTATAGTAATACATTTGAATATAAAGATATATATATAAAAACACATGTAATGTCAGATACTGTACTTCTGAGTGTAAAGTGTGTGAAATTATATTCAGGGATCACACTGAAGGGAGAATATTAATATTTTTCTAGTCTTTACCTACATCAAATCTACTTAGAGTATAATAGGGATGTGTACAAAACATGATCACAGACGCTGTTTGCATACTTTGAGGTCCTTCTCAGGGAGCTCACTGTGACCCACCGGGCTTTTGAACTTAGTGTTCTGGTGAGAGCAGGTCAGACACTTTCTGCCCACCCTACTAAGCTTAGCTCCTCCTTCACAGTATAGATAGGATTTGTGATGCTAGAGTGAGCTGTCAATCACGTCAGAAGATATATAATTTCAAAGTGCAATACCCTCTCTCCAACTTTGGACAAGCTGCATTAGGGACATTATCATTATTTAGCATGCCCAACATCAACATGGGGATGACTACATGTAGCAACAGGCACGGCACAGAGCTCAGTGATGGCACAAGGCAGTAGGATGTGCTTTTTGAGTTACGTGTAGAGTATGTGTCTCAGAAGCATAGATCTGGCCTGTCCTGCAGAATTAAAACCATTTTAGATATGACAACACAACCGGTAATATAGGCATAAACACACATCAATAGAACTGTTCTACCAGCTTAGCTTTCCTAAGGACATAAGCCAAGAAAAATGCTCTTCTGGCCACCTCTCTGCAGGTATGCTGACACAGCAAAGTCAATCAACCTCTGTGAAGTTTAGCATGCTGTTGGGAATAGTCCCCATACCATGGCAAGGAAGCAGGAGACAGGGAATAATGTCCCACAGCACCACCATTCACACCTGCTTTTACAACAACCTTTCAAGTACGGAAAAGGAAAGCTTGCAAACAAAGCAGAAGGCAGCCACCAACAAAGATGAAGTCTCTGCTTAAAAATAAATTTTGTGATGAAAGTTCATAATCCTCCAATGAACTGAAGAGGCCACTTGATTTCAAATATTTTTTGGTTTTCCTTTCACTCTGAAATAGTTACCTATTCTTTATGTTTTACATGACTGCACAGCACAGTGTATGGTTACCGAGAACTCTAATTTCTTTTTGTTTCCAGCAATAATAGCTTTGGAGAATTCAATCACAACTGGAAATTCAGAAAGCTAGTCCCAGGCTATTAAAAGAGGGAGTTAGACTTAAAAGCATTTGCCATAAAGGCAAAGTCATACATTCCCTTTCTATATGACACAGTAAGACAACAGTGCATGAATACCAATGTTGCTGAATACTCATTCACTTAGTGAATGATTTAGTATCAGGTAAGCACCTCACTTTTTGAGGTTTTTTATGTGATATCTTCAGACTTGTCATGGCTTTAACAATGGCCTTTAACATGGCTTCTTAGACCTAATTCCATTTTGCAGAGAGGATAACCGAGGCACACAGGAGCAGGTTCACAAGGAGAAGCTTACATGCCTCCTTCCCTGCCTTTGTCAGATACCAACAGCAACTCTGTGGCTTGCAAAATCCAAGAACTCACAGCACGTATGACCGTTATCGAAAGATAGTTAAGCTACTAATCATCTGTTTCACATGCAAGGTAACAAAAAATAATAATAATTAAAAAAAAACAGGTGTTCATCTGTATACCTTGCTTTAAGGTATGAAAAATATTGAGTAGAAACCCTTAAACTCAAACAGAGCATGGAGTCAGCTGGATTTTCTCTCTCAAACAGTCTGTCTTAATCAGGGCTATTTCATACAAAAGAGACCGGCTTCAGCAGGCAGAAATGGGGAGCAACCCTGCAGTCGTTTGGAAGCTTTTGTTTGCAGTGGGCAGAGCAGCCTTGAAAGATCACTGAGCAGCCTGACCTAGGAGCAAGGGCTCCTTCCCAGTCAGGTTTTTAAATCTTTGGTATTTCCTGCTTCTCAGCTTGGAAAACTGCCTTCTCACTGTTCTGGAGTTCCTCCCAGGAGCTGCTCTGTTTAGCACCCATCACCTCATCCATAGCATGGGAGACACTCAGGATCCACACTGGGACCAAGGAGACTCTGACCACTATATCAGACTTTTTCCCTGCTTACCCTTAGGGGGAAAGCACCAGGTAAGGGAAAATATCTCATCTGAAAGTACTCTGCTGATCGTTACAGGTGGTATTTCCAGACCCACATATTAGAACAAAGAAATGGCATTTTGACCTCCTGATTCTGAAATCATAACAATGCAATGAGTAAAATTAGGAGTTCTGCTACAGTTTCTGAATGACTTTTGCCAGTGGATTTTTAGCAATGTGTCTGTTTAAATGTTCCTTCACTGGAGTTTTCAGAATAACCAGCA